>NW_009594660.1:0-14693 GCF_000690535.1 Cariama cristata
TGTTTTAGCCAAACCAGGACACCACAACACCCCCAAAAGAAGCAAGCAAAACGCTGTGCAGTAGTTCAGTGCAGCAGGAGAGGGCAGGGAAATGTTTGCTTGCACTGCACTTCAGGTTGTCTCTGTCTATGTCGGGCTCCAAAAAGGCCACTGATATGATGACACATGAAGCTGACACACAGGGCACATTGAAGTATCCCTATAAGTTATCCCCATTTTCTTCAATTAAAGCCATGTTTGTAAATCCGTAAATCATGATGAGATTACCTTTGTTGCCCACGGTACTTACTAGAAGCTTGTTGCATGGCCTACATAAACAACATCATGCACTTCCTAATATTTTTGGAAATGAGTTGGACATAAGTTTCATATTGACAGCATCGAAGCTAAAGTGTTATTTTGAGATTTATTTCAAGATATTGCTCTGTGTGTGCCATGCCACAGCCTCTTCTATTTCTAGCCACTATACGTACCTACAATAAACCAAAATGACTAACGCATAACAATACTCATTCAGTCTCTCCCTGTTTTGAACTGTCATCTATAAGACAATGGCTTCCTCATTGTAATTGTTACGTGAAGTTGTTTCAATAAGCTACACATTCTTACACAGAGTTTTGAATTGCACTCTAGGCATAAGTGGTGTATTTCACATATTTAAAGATCTCTCTTGAGACTGGACTTGCAGGCCATGCAACACACATTCCAGTCTGAATAAAACAGCTCTTGATATCACACAGCATACTCACACAAAGCATGTAACACACCTGAATTCAGCAGAATGGGCTTTGTTGGCGGCGAGTCCAGCCACTTGCTTCATGTAGCCGGCCAAGGGTGGTCCTGCAGCAACATGTGCCCAGCCGAGATGGTTCATGTGGAAGACTGAAGGAGTATTCCTGAAAGTGTTTGCAGTTTCTTGACCTGGTTCATCAGCAGAGATGTAGTATTGCTTACCTGATTTGCATATTGGCTCCTGCTGTTTGAAAACCCACGCTGAACGGTGCAGTTGGGATACATCAACAGGCCCACTACAGTACCATGAGCTTTGCAGCAGTGATGCAGTGGTGCTCATGGTTGCTGCTCTCCCTTGCGATTCCTTCTGCCCTAGCAGCATCCTTTCAGTGATGCATTTGCAGATAACTCCAGTCTCAGTATTGCAAGCTAGATCAGGGAAGAGATGGCTTGAAATAAAACCTTAACCTAAAGATTTATTCATTTCAAATCCAGCACAGGGGCCTCTTTGCTCTGGTAGAGCTGAGGGGGCAGTCACTGGTAGGAGGGAGGAAATCTTTACGCTAATATCGCCCCTCTCTACCATCAAACTACAGCCACAGACACTTCCAATGCCATGTGCAACTCCCTGGTCATATGGTGGGCATAGTTTTGTTTGTAAATCTTTTTTCAGCTGCTCAGTTACTAGCAAAATACAGCCAGTCTCCAGCTTCTCATTGCAAGTGACTGCCCTTGATAGTGATGTTGTGCTTCACATTGAAGCTTTCAAAGAATTGTGTTCCTGCACTGGGAAGCATGCAGGTATCCTGTAACGTGGAGGGCACCAGTGTCTGGGCAAGTCCTGAGCACATCTATGATAACTGGAGAGCTTTGCTGCTTGCAAATGTCTGGGCAGAAAACCGAATACAAAAGGTCAAAGCTGGAAGAAATTCTGTATACCTGACCTATGTTTCCTCTTTGAAAGACCACTGTTGCTATCAAGCATCTGATGATGACGAAGTAGTAAAAGACTGTGAAGAACATTTATTTAGTCTCCTTCAGCTTTTATTCCTCTATAGCAAGGCTAATGCTAGAGATAGGTCACAGTAATAGCTGATGGATTATCTGACAAATTATTCAAGAGATTTGGAAGGGGTCTCTTAGTCTAAAGCCAGTGTACACTAGAACTAGATAAATGTTCCCATATGCCTCTTCCCTTCTAGAAGCAAATGATTTTATTCTGGAGGTGAACCGAGAAGTATCTTGAACAGTGCCAAATATTTTCCAGAGCAAGAAACTGCTGAGAAGAAAGCTTCTTTCTACTGCTGAATTGCTGAGGCCAAAAGGGAACATCAGTAAATTTAATCATAATTTTAAAAAATCCATCAGATGTGGAGAGGCTTTTGTGCCAGAGTTGCCTGTTGGGTACATAATGCCATGTAGAACTGGAGTACCTGCTTCTTTAGGCAAAGTATGGTAAGAAACTACAAGAAAAGAAATAGATTTTAGCTCCTGATTGTCACTTCATTAGCCAACACTCAGGGAGAGGGGTAAGAAAGAAAATGTTGTTGGGAAGTTAGAGTTGCTCCGGACTCTAGCTGGCACAAGGAAGACATGCACTACCCGTTTGCTAGATTCCAACACACATGAGCATTATTTATCTGAAACTGTGAGGGGATCACACAATAAATCATTTGCAGCACTAATTGGCTTCCCCATTGGTGGTCACTCTGTAAAAGTCAAGGGCTCAGTAGAAGTCCTTTTGCCTCCTCCCCAAAGACAGCCTACTTGTTTCATGATCACTGGTGTTCCCAAGCACACCTCACAACCAGTTTTGGTCACCTCAGCCTGCCCTCTCCTGGATTCATTACTGCAGCTCACTATGTCATGCTTTTTGATGCCCAAGAACCTGGGATACTGTCAGGCCAGATGCTTGGAAATGCCACCATTGCACCCTTTCTCCAGAGGCCATGAGGAAGCAGTGTTTCCTATATTTTCCACCCCAGCAATCAGTCTTTCCTGGGGGTTCCCCCTTGCAACTGGCCACAGCATCTGCGCCCCAGTGTGTCAGCTTCATGCACACCCCTAAGATGCATGGTGACCTGGTGACCCAACCTGATGCTCAAGGTACTGTCTGTCACACATGGCCTGCACGAGGCTGCTCAGTAAAATGCTCTGCCTTTTTATTAAAAATAACGGGATTAGAAGTTGCATTATAAATTTAATAGCTTGTTCATTCTCTTAGAAAGGGAAATTCTTTGTAGGCATTTTTTATGCCTGGTGACACAAAGCCTGTTATTGTGAGGATGCCCAGTGTCGCTTTGGACACAACATAAATAAAGAAGTGAAGTTACAGATTATTATGGGTGTGTCAGCCTCAGGTCTTCCAACCAGGTTAGTCACGGCACTTTGTGGTAAAAACTGGCGTTTGTTTTCTTGACAACTAATAAACAATAATTCATGGCAAAAGAAAGATAATTACAAGTCAAAGTAATTAGATTGTGCAGGTAAATTATATCTAAACCAAATAAAAGCACTGTCGTCAATGAGAAAGCAGTAAGTACAATTCAGCCATCAATAACTTTCGGTTATATCCTTTAGGGGTGACTACTTACAGGACAAGGTAACAGCTGTACTGTGTAAGGCAGTCACAGACCTGAGTCAGAATCAGTTAATGAGGACCAGGTATTTAAATACAGAGGCATGACCTTGCAAGACTTCTAGAAACATCTAGACACATACGTGAAGATGTTATTTGCTTGGACAATAGGGAAATATGTACTTAGGCATGCTATTCTGATCTCCTCAGACATCTCCTGGTGAAGGTCACTGTTCCATGCAACATAACAAGTTTTAGAGTTTAATCCAGTCTCACTTTACTCATGTTCTGACTTTAGAGGTCCTTAGATCAGTTGCAAAATACCTTGAAGCAGCATGAACTCATGGGGACAGGGCTGGTCTGGTACTCAGAAAAATTGTGGTACTGTTGACACTCTGCCATTGGCCTGTCAGGAGGCTCTGAACAGAACATTTTTACTAGTCTGTGCCTACTCTTCACTAGTGGTAGCTGCATACCAAAAGCACTGCACAAAACCAGAAGGGTACTATTTCCAACAATTTCTTCTGGAGCAGAGCAGGGTTTCCCAATGCTGCATTGCTTTGTCAGCTTAGAATAATAAGGCAACTGTTTTGAGTAGAAAACGTTGACAGCCAAAAGCATCTGCAACAAATAATGATACCAGAAGTTGCTTTTCTTTGAAGAACATACAGAAGCAATAAAAATTTAGCACTGAAGTGGGAACTTCCAGCAAACAGGCAAAAAGAGTAGAGAAAGCATGGGTTCTCTACCCACACACAACATGAAGGGAAAAAAAAAAAAAGGCAGCAGCAGCACATCTAACTCATAGTGATGAGAACTTTTACTTAAGGTACCTATTACTGGCACTTCTTACTGCCCAGGTAGAATGGCAGCAGTCAATCTCACCTGAAGGAGACCTAGGGTTGCTGAGACAGGTTAGGAAGATAAAAGGTTTGCTGTTACATAGTGCAAGTAGAGATAATGCCGCTGAAGAGTCCTTGCAGTCACTCATTCAGTCAACACTTTGCCAGGATGTGTAAACTACGTCCTGAAGAGTTCTGGACAACCTGCATTTTTATTTTTTTTTTTCGTATATCTTTAAGCAGGTATACCGGAAGGAAATTTTTTTAAAGGCACATCAGGAGGATCTCACATATATTTTCCTTATTCATATTGCCTCACCTTACCTCCATCTTCTGAAGAGACAATAGAGATGCCACAAACAAGGCAACCTGTCTTCCTTTCCCGTCCCTCCTTCTCCTACCTGGGAGCATCTCCTCACATTGGTCCTTTCAGTGCTGGCTCAAGGGGGCACAAGAAGAACAGAATAAAAAGATCCTGAAAAAGAGTCAACAGATGGCCCCGGAGAGCCGCGGAGATGGAGGGAAAATTCCTCTGACTCACCGTAAGGCAATCTGAGGAAGGTTAGGGAGTGAGGGAACATGGCAAGCCAAGGAAAAAGCAGCTGCAGCAAGGGGAAGAGCGAACGTGTACTCAGCACTCTTCTGTTTCCTACCAGACAGAAAGGCTGGGCAGCTATTTCCCCCTCCTTCCCTGTCTCTACGACTGCCCCTTTTATTTCGTATTGCTCCAGTTAATGTTTAGTCTCCTGCTTCAGTCTTTCTAAATGGCCTGACAAGAGTATTTGAGCTGCTGATGTTAGAATTGGGATCTTTTCAGGTCCTTCTGATGGTTAAGGTCTAACAAAGAGTGCTTCGGAAAAGTATGACAGAACAGAACAAACCAAGCAAGGTTGTTTCATATGGAAAAATATTAGGCCTCAGAAATGGAAATATTTTGTGGACATGCCTTGGTTTTTAAAAACTTTCCTGTTGAAGACTGTCCCAGTCCAAGGGAGATTTTGGCGTAGAAGCTTGTGGAATACATTTAAGCGGAGAGTATGACTCTATAAAACTCTGTCTGTGGTTAACACATTGAACACATGCCTATATACTGCAAACATGTTCTTAGCCCTTTAGCGTTCTCTTTTTCATTTCCTCTAAAAAAGTTCTATTATGAGTCTAGCTGACATTTTTGAAGAAAGGGAATTGCAGTTGTCTTACCAGTGCTTAATCTGTTTCAGCGTCAAGGACACTGGACTTACAAATTCTCATCATCTGCACATGCAAGTTGCCCACCAAACAGGTATGTTATTGTTCATTGTTGTGAGGAAAAGAAGGAGTCTATGTGCAGGGAGCAGTTGTCTGATCAGAGGAAAATGCAGGCATTAGAAGTCCACTGGCTCAGTCTTGAGATAACTGGGAGAAAAACTTGCCTTGTTCCTCAATGTCCTGTCCATTCTCACTTGTTGCTCTACAAGGAGACTAAAGTTGTCATGCTGACTCCATACTAGACTGTGGATTGCCTCCTTTCATTTTCCTGACTACTTGCAGCCTCATATGCTTCTTTAGCTGAAGCTACATTGATCTATGGTGGCCTCTGCACCCAGCTTTGTCCCGAAGTCCTGAAGACAGGGGAAGTCAAAGTAGAGGAAAGTAGCCACTACTGTTTGGTGTGAAAAGATGTGGATGGCAACTACAGAGGTTTTGCAAGAAGGAGTGCTTCAAGCCATTTTACACAATATGCGCAACAGTCAATGGTGTTTGGCTGTAATTAGAAACCATCAGGTCCTGTACAGTTTTAAGAACACATGCTGTATGGCCTATTTTGGATAGACTCTGCGCTACATCTTTTCATGTTTACGGCACTGAAGCTTAGAAAGTTGCTGTGGGAAACACCTTATGTCATTGTACCTAGAGGTAAATGCCTGTAGTCAGCTCTCTTTGCTGTTGATCTTCAGAGAGGCAGATCTGCTGAGGCAGCACAAAGAAACTGAACCACATTTTGAGGTGATAGGTTCTGTAAATATCAAATAATATGTGAGCACAATGACGTATGTTGCAACGCCACCACTTACAGACTCTGAGTGTTGTAACATCAACCTCCTTGGCCAGAGGTTAACCCTTGCCCATCAAACTCAACTTTCTCCAAAGTAAAAAAAAAACACTTCAGTTTTCTTTGTGCAACAACTAAGCAAGATCCTCTCTGACCTTTCTGCCAAAGATGGTGCGAAAAACAAAACTGACGAAGACACAAAAGGGTTCCACTTGAGAGATAAGGCTAAATGCCAGCAGGGTGTGAGCATACACCATATGTTCCTAGGTGGTCCCTGTAAATGCATTCATTTTATAACCAGAAATTTATTTACAAGGATCTGAAATGTAGGCCTGCAATTCCTTTTGGAGATATATGTGTTAAGAAATGCTATGCTCAACTACGAAACTTAATCTGATGGTGGTTTTCGGGTGCCCAGTTACAAGCTTTGTGTTTGTATCTCTTCTGGCAGATTTAGATGCCTCTTTAAAAGACAGTTGTGGATGAGACTTTCAGCAACACTGCTCTCCAGCTGCAGCTCAAGTCAATAGGTTTAGTAGGACTGTAACATTTTTGAAAGCATGTGTTCTGTAAGAACGCCTGTCTGCAAGAAATATTGCATCTCTGCATCGCCACATATATTGATGTCCACATGACTTGCACGCATATTCTTTTAAAATTGCAATGGCCTTAATTCTCCCTTATTTTGATGATTAAGCATGTTACAACATCCAGAAACAAAAATACACAAAATGGCTACATGCAACAGAGGACCAGTTTGAAAGTTTGCAGTGAAGGTAACAAGGGGAGCTCTTTAAAGCCCCAACTGAAGTCACACACACAGTGACCTCATTCACTGCCAAAATGCCACAGGTGTATATCCACCAGCAGATGGATAAATGTGAATGGACAGGGGAAGAAAAGTGTGTGAGTGACAAGCTGGGTGTCCATAATACATTTACTAAAATACGTTTTCATGTATATCATACACATTCAGCTAATGAATTTTCATAAGCTATATTTTGAGAGATTTAATTATGACAGCATTTATTACTAAATTGTTATATGAAGGACTGTGTGGGAAGAAAGGAGCAAGAAGCCCAAAGAATCGATCTGAAGCAGATTTGAGAAATTTCTCTGCATGTGCAAAAACAATTCAATAAAAGGGCATTGCAGTCAAATACACCTTTGTCTTTCAAATGACTCAACCTGGCTTTGCCCCTTAGCTTAAGCTAAAGTTGTTTGGACTCAGTAAGCAAATGTATTAAAAACAAGGATTCTCCGCAGAGGCAAGTTCAGATTTAGGTTACAAAGTTCCACTTTCTGTATAAAATGTCATCTACAGTGAAGCACGAATCACAAAAACCTATGATTATAGGAGGCATTTCAGGTGCACACCTACAGTTGGTAGCTATAGTCTTCCCTTCATGCGGCAAGTCTCCCCGCTCTCCTCCTCCCCTCTCCCACTCTTCAGACACTGCATACAAAACACAGCCACTCTCAGAGAGCCCAACGTTGTGCTGCACTGAATGGGTGTTCCTCACCTGTTCAGAAGACTTATCAGACTGTCATATACAATGTGGCTGTGCCAGCTAGGCGAAAACCTACTCTCAGAGGGTATTTTTAGATCCACTACAATACTTTTAATCAGTCACATCCCCAGTTTCTTCCCCTCCCTTAAAGTTTTTCCTTTTAGGCCACATATTAGGAAATGTCTCACATTGCATCTTTCCTCCACAGTGTCAAGTGCTGACAAGTGAACAGCCACCCAAAGTGCTATGTTGTATCTAAGGAGCCTTCCCAAATCTGCACTCCAAATGGCTACAGAGGAAGCATCCTGGTGTTAATTAAAAATAGTATTTAGGGAAGGGAAAACTAAACATTATCTAACATCTCTCTCCATCATCTGCCAAAATATTCATTACTTGCTTCATTACTTGCTTCATTACTTGCTTCATTAGTTTTGCTTATTAGACCCCCATTGTTCACCCATTACTATCATGTGGTCTGGCTATTGTTACAATACATATGTAAGCAAATTTTGCTAAGCAAACTGGGTGTTATTTCACTTTTTTTTTTTTTTTTTGAGTCACACATCACAGAAACCACTGGAGATTTTGGTCAATTTTTTCTTTATTTTCTGAAAAGACAGAACTCCATTGAGTGCAGGTTTTAATATATTCTAAGCCTTTCTTAATCTTATGAGGTGAAATCTTAATTATAATATTATCCCTTCCAATTTTCCAGTGTGTACACACTCTACTTATTTACAGCTCAACATCGCTTTCTCCGAAGTATTTACACTCTTCAGAATTAAAAAAAAAAAATAATTAAAGAACAGACACTTAGCTAGAATAAATCAACATAACTTCACTCTCTTCTGTGTATTGACATCAGTTTCATGAACAGGAATCCAGCTGTTGAACTGTAAAAAATGTCATTCTCCCCTTTCCCCATTATATTTCAAAAGAGAACAAATAAACCATTCTGCAACTGTAAGGTTATCATCACAAAGGCACTTACAAGACTCGTGCTGCTTACAAAAGCTTTCCTTTCATTCTGCGAGAAACTCACAGTTTAGTTATTATTTATTATCATTTTTTAAATAACAAAGTCGAGTTATGCAAAAGTTCATTAAAAATACAGCCAAAATAAAAGAGCAACAGCAGCAGCACCGGGGTGATAGAAGTAAGCGGATTGGGACTTTCATTACAGCCTGGAGGAAAGTTTGGCATTGAATTTATTTTTTAAAAAAAAAGTAAAAGAAAAAAGAAAATAAAAAGACGGGGCAGAACAAGAAGAAAGGAAAACTGAAAAATGAGAGTTTTGTTGTTGGTGGTAGTTTAATGACTTCCCTTTTCGGTGCTCTTTGACTGCTTTCCAGTCGCTCCCCTCCTGGGCCCATTTCACTGGCATGCTGAGCTTGGCTGGGTGCCAGGGTGACAATCAGTGCCCGAGCAGTCTCTTTGGCCAGAGATTATTCCTTAGGTTCCTTTGTTTTATTAGTGGGGAGGTGGGGGGCCATGGGGGTGATTTCTAAACTGAAACAGGATGTCCCGCTGGTGTCCCAGACTGTGAAAGACTCCGTTTCATCGGCCGTGCCAGTGACGCGAGATGGCTTAAGTTAATCCAGTGAGACTAGGCTGCAGACTTCTTCTTTAGCTTTTTTCCTTTAAGACTGTAAAACCTCAGAGGCATGCCGCCTTAACCGGCAGCTCTAGGGAGATGGTTCCTCAGGATAATAAGCCAACTAGAAACTATCATGTTAAAACATGTATCTGAATATACCTATTATTCACGGAGCCTTCCAAATTAATTGTGATTCAGTCCCCCAGACAATTAAATAAAATGCTTCATGCAAGTAGACGATTGTGCAGATATGCAAAATCACACACAAACAGATCTTAGTCAAATAGTTCTCAGATTCAGGTTTGTAATATTTCCAGTGCAGCAAATGACAAGTCAGCAGGTTAAAAATCACATAATATTTAGCTTATCAGAATTTAGTTCAGCATCTATTGTTTTTGAACAGTGTCACCTCAAAAAAATCGTGTGGTTGTTATACATGAACAGTTGTTACCAAGCATATTTGTATTGTCCATGATTTTTACCAGAGAGAGCAAAAAACAGAGTACTGCATTAGAAAATATTCCATATACAACATTCTCAAGCTCTTACACATCTTTACAGAAAGCCTTTTCAAATAAATAAGTAATAATTTTTCTGTGTATCCTGCTGATATAAAAAATCTGATACAGGCAATGGCTATCTTAGGCCATCTTAGGTAAATTATGAACTTATGATGAACAATGTTTCTTAGCTGTTGCCATCAGCAATTATTTGTAAACAAAGTGTCATACTTTATAGTTCACTTCCGTTTACTGAGCTAGGTTATTATATAGAGAGTAAAAGCTGACAAACTATAAAAGATTCATCTTTCTCAGTATCCCGGCCGTTCTCCAGTCCTGCACCAGGAAAGAGAGTATCACACCAAGCAGAGATTCAGACACTTGCACAGAGCTGGTCACACCAAGTCCACAGCAAAACCAGCACTGGGCACCCGCCTTCCTCAGGCCCAAACCAGCAACCAGTGTCCTACAGCCCACAGTGATCCCTCAGAAGTTTTGTGGTACCAATGATCGTCATGCAGTCAGTCAGCTGTTGTTACATGAAACTGCAAGTCCAACATCCGAGAGACACATAAAGTTCCAAAGTAAAATGGCATTTTTGCTGAAGACTTCACCAAAATCAATGAATGCTGTCTTGTTTCCTACACTACCAAATGGATGTCAAACTGGTTACTACCGGGAAAAGAAAAATGAATGTGCAATTTAGGTCCATGCTTTGTAGAGACGAAACCTAACAACATGGACAAGTGTAGAATTCTCAGTAGAAAAAGACCAAAAAAAAAAAAAGTCACGTAAGTGATGACCTACCCTCTCTACCTTTACATCCTGGAGAGTTTAAAAAGCAAAAATAAGAATAGAAGAGAATGTTCATCAATCCAGAGAGGCTTAATGGGCAGGCTTTGGACCGTTGTGAAACATGTTGTGAAACACACTCTGCAGGCTCCATTTCTGGTTTGAAACTTTGGATGCTGCTCACAGATGTTGTAAGACCAGATACTTGCCATGTACACACTTGGAGAGAAGCTGCATTTCAGAGCCATAGCTAGGTGCACAGGCAGGAACAGTGAATTCACATGAAAAAGAGCCTTCTGTCATGAGTTTCCCCCATCCACAGAATGGGACTTGCTGTGGTTTGCAGACACTTTCCCGTCCATGTGATGCTGACTGTCCTGGATTTTCCTGCTTCAGCACTAACACAAGTGAAAACACTTTTTAACTGGTATAATTTTTTACCAAATGTATAGCTACTGTGGTTGCCATGGAGACATTGTAAAACTGTGATTGGAAGAGGAGGGCAGCAATGATGGTACAAATGATGTGAGAGATGGCCCAAGAGGCAGCACCTGTATTAGAGCATAAGCTACCCTCAGTCCAGGCATGCTGGTCTCTGAAATCCAGACCAGCCTTCCATGGCAGTTGGACAGCATCACACTCTCTAACAAGGATCTCACACTGAACAGCTTGGTGAAGATGAGAAAAACCAAACTGCATTAACATGAATATCTGCCTGTTTGAATCACTCTGAGATTTTGTTATTGCTTGACAACAAGGAGGCCATGTGTACCTGCCAGGCAGATGCTTCAGGAGCTACCTACAGTGGGTCTCAGACCACGAAGAGCCCAGAATGAGGCAGCTTCCATGTTTCTTCTGTTTTCTTCTTTGTCTTATATCCACGCACCATCAGTTACACTCTTCTGACCTCCATTTTTATTTCTATTTTAAAAAGAACACTAGAGCCATCAGATGCAATGGCTATAGTTAATTAATCAGCTTGGAAACATACATATATTCCCTTTTCGACTTGGGAAGCTAATGAGGATGTAAGGCAGCACAGAAGACAGCCACTTTCAGAGTCAGGGTGAAATGAACTGCTTGTCTCAGGATGGAAACTCAGAGTCTTCTCACTAGATTCAAGCCCTAGCTGTCTGGGAGATCCAGGTAAGGAATATTATGTGTACACAGGTGTCTGCCCATGCTATGCTCACTGAACATGAAGTTACTCCTGAGGAAGGAAGAATGACAGATGGCAAAATGAGACACACATCTGAATTTTGCAAACATCTTTCACCTTCATTGCCATGCATTACATCTGCTATTTATTTACAGCTATCAAGCAATATATTAGATAAACTTTTGTTGCCTTTGTAACTGTATAAATATGATGATGACCGCTACACTCAGAGCTGAAAAGGAAACTTGGATGTATCCATAGGTCTCTATTCAGTATTGTTGCTTATACCCCTGTGGGAATGCACAATTTCAACCACTAGTAATCCTATCAGCTTTGCAAAAGGTCATTACCATCCGTCCCCTTCTTTGGTGGGACTACTTTTCTGTTCAAGAGTAACATGGAAGCTCATATGAGCACAGATGTTTATATGAGCACCAGTTTTAGTGGCTGGGTGAAACTGCCTGCACAGAGTACCTGAGGGAGAGCACACATAAAACCTTTGGTTTGAAGTGCACTGCCCACAGGAGGATAAGATGTAGGCACAATAGTCAGCCGTGCCCAGCATTTGCCTGTAAGAACTGACCGTACCCATATAGTAGGTAGGTACAACAGTTTTAAAAATTCATATGGAAATGAGCTGCATATTGCCCATGTGCCCTGGGATACTCTCTGGAGTTTCCTGCTACATGTGCATCAGTTATCAGTTATGCCTGTGTCACATACATAATTCTTATTCTCCTAGAGTTTTCCAGGTGCTGGCATAGCTTTGCCTCCCTTCCCACCACCACTCAAACCAGGCATTCAGTTCTCTGCAGGCCTTTATAGGTGAGAAATAACTCAAATTAACAGGGAAGAAATCAGTTCCTATACACATATACACCAACAAAATATACAGAAATTGAAAACATCCTGTCTTTCTGTGCTGAGCACACGGACAATTCACAGGGGAAGAATGCAGCACAGACTTCTTCCTTTTCTTACAATCAACTCATTTTAAAAAATTATTTCAAGTCTTACACTCCAACAGCCAAGAAAAGAGAACTCTGCTATATAGTGGAATTTCTTTTGCAGGAATGTGATTATACATGCCAGGACAAAAGAGCATGATCTATGGATGTGCAAAAGACTGTTCTGATTACTAAAAAGGGAGTAAAAGTTACTGTGCATTTTAACTTAGTAAAGAAAACTTTGTGAGACTAATTGGGCTCAGAAGCAGACAGCTTAATTATGTGGTACTATATACTGTGATTTTTAAAAGTTGCTGTGGTTCTGCCAGGTCAGAATTTGTTACTGTTAATTGTATGTATATATGTGTGTGTGTCTAAGATGACTGCAAGCACATTTTGCACCAGATGCTGTCTAGGGTGAGATACAGAGCCCTACAGTAGAGGTTACTATTGGTCTCTGATTTTGACTCTACTGAAGACCAACCAAGTCAGCCAAGTCATTTGTAAGGATTTCCCCAGCTCTTGGGACTTCTTCTCTTGAATTTGAGAAAGCATCTGGCAAACTCCGTGTCCAGCTGGCGCGTCCTGCTGCCAGTTAAGCCTGTGGTCTACTGATAGCAGAACCAAACCACAGTAAGAGTTCAGGGCTCGAAGCTCGGTTTTAGCATTGCAGATGACTTCAAGGTACTGCAGAGCTTGTATTCAGCAAAGGTAGTGGGGATTGGTTCTCCACCTCAGGTACCTTGGGGAGAAGGTTCTGTTCTGTTCTGGTCTCTGCCCCCACTTCTTTACAATGTCAGATAGCTGCAGCAATGACACATCTCAGCTAACTCAGCCTGCATGCCACCGCTAGTTTTTCATGGCTTTGTAGTAGGTTTTATAGGCAACTCTCACTCTGTGTGTATGATAAAATTGAGGGAAAGACTGAAAAGGAAATGTGAAGTGTTTATCAGCTCCCTTTTATCTTTCAGGATCAGAAAGATCAGATAAGTCAACATTCAGCCTGCACAGACATCGGTGCAACGAACTGCATTGAATAAACTGTTCTGACCTCACGGGGAGGAAGAACACTGTCTGGTGATGCTGTTCAGAGCAGTTTTCCACAGGTGTGAACGGTCACTTTTACATTCTCACCCACAACAAGAGAAGACAGTGGTACACATATCCCACTTTCCTGTCAGAGAGCAGGGGGTCCACATTGTCTGAAATAGCTCCAAGTCACAGCATTTGCCGGTGCTTTCCCCAGGCTCCCTAGAATCAAAGTGAACTGCACAATGAGGGTGACAAGGCCCACACATTTGCGGTTGTTGTCTTGGGGTTTTTTTCTTTTTGATTCATTCCCAGAGGTCCTAACATTTCCCAGTGATGGAGCAGAACTGCTGGCTACTTGTTCTGTCAGCAGCCACGCCATGTCTTCCTTCAGCAGTCACTGTGCTGTGCTGAAAAACAATGATGGAAACACAAATGCTGCTTTGAATAGTTAGTATTGCTGAAAAGGAAATACAGAGTATTACTCTGCTAAAGATGGAGAGAAATCACAATCAATCTATCTACCTTTTATTTTCTAGACAAAATGCTGCAAAAAATATGCTTGCACTCAAACATTCAACAGCTCACAGTGACTTCTTTCTTCTTCTATGGACAATTTTTTTTCTTCTGTTAAGATTTCTCCTCCTTTTCTTAGGTGGCAACATCCCAATCATCTACAATTGAAATGTTAACACTACCATTTTTTTTTCCCTGTTTTTTTGACATTATTTTCCAGAACTCTATTTTTCCACAGCACTGTCTCTAAATGTGCACACATATTATATTGGTGATTTGTAGACCTTTCACTTCTGCCCAGGCTCTGCAAAGAGAACCACCAAGTTAATAATCCCTTCTCAGATGAGTCATTGCGAAGACCTTCTATGTTGAAATCTGCTCATTTGACCCCAACTAACTCCATTGACTTAACAGAGCTGAGTGACTCATTAGAATCATAGAAACATAGAATCATAGAA
>NW_009594661.1:0-4926 GCF_000690535.1 Cariama cristata
AGGGAATGTGAATCAGGAGACAGCAGCTTTGAAACTGGATACAATAAATTAATTTATTGTTTATTCTTCTGATTGTATGCAGTTGCATCTTTTTTTGCCTTGCCTGATCATAGGAAGCAGTGCATTTGTAAGGAAAAATGAGAAGCCCCCGTGTTCACATCTTGGTCTGGAGACATACTAGGATGCAAACTTTAATGACATTCATGCAGAGGAAAAGAAAATAGCGAGGCAGAATATTGAAACAAAGGGAAGCAGGAGATCGAGAAATGTGAGCTTTGATGCCATTTAGAAAGGGCCTGGATCCCATGATTTATCTAAAAATGACAAGATGCCCCTCTAAAAATGCAAATGACTGCACTGCATCTTGTAGCTATAATGAATGAGTCTTTCACACAATGGAAACATTCAACTTGTTCTAGGGCACTTACTGTGGCTCCATATGCTGAGCTGCATGCTCCTGGCCTTTAATCACTCTGCCTTTGTTTTTTCAAAACTTAAATTAGAAGCACATTAGTGTTTATATGGTGTACACTCTGGTTTCGGGTTTTTTTTGTTTGTTTGCTTGAGGAGACTTGTTTTTGTTTTTTAACATTAAATGAGCCAGATGAATGCGGTCCTCTTGAATGCACGGGACACGGCAAATCATGGGAAACTTAAGTTGGCAACAGCAAAAGGATGTAAATTTTGAGCTGCTAATGGCAAGTAGGACTCCAGCTTTGGGGCTAGGGGAGAACCCATGTTACACAGCGGGGAGCCATTTAAACCCTCCTCTGACCTGCCAAGAGGATGCCGGTAGGCTTTCTGGTTTCTTCCAAGTGAGATCAAGCCAAAGTTTTCCTTTGTTCTAAGTTTGGGCTTAAAAGAAGCTTTCCATAGCTGCGCAGACTGAGCTGCAGTCTTGCCGGTACGGACGTGATCCAGAGTACAATGCGCCCCGTCCAAAGGCTGTCATTAACAGGGGCTTTAGCGCAGGCTGCATCTTACTATTAGCAGTTTACTCTGCAGTTTTTCTTGAGATTAAGGGAAAGAATAGAGATCCATCCATCAAATAAAATAGGAAAGCAACCATTCTTTCCTTCAAGATTTTTTGGGAGGAGTTTATCTGACAGGCATAATATTTAATTTTCTGGATGCATATATGCAGCGTATGTGCGAGTGGGCACACGTGTAACTGCTGCAAGTTTTAAAAGCTCTGTTTCTGACAGAAAAGCAGGCTAATTAATAGGAGTAGGAGACAAAATGCCAGCTTGTAGATTTGTTTCCCCTGCAGAAATCAGCCCCCCTGTTAGACTGCTCCTTCTTGATCTGATGTAACAAGAAGAGAGAGTCAGCTGTGAATCAAGCGCCTTGTTCTCATTTCCTTGATCATTGACATGGTTTGAGAGAGAGAAAGGAGGAGGGATTATTTGTGAGGTTATTAAAAAAAAAAAACCCCAACCTAGCTCCCCCTCCTCCTCTCCTTCAAGATGCACAGGCACTTCCAGAATGTTCCGTAATATGAATCTGACTTTTCTCATTAAATATCGTCCTCTTTCCCCCCTACTCCTTGTTAGTTAAAAAGTGCTGTTTACAAGTCACTAAGCAGATAATTCTGCGGTTTGACGAGCGGATTGCCAGTTAGCAATACAGTTGAAAACGCGTTAGTTTTTTCAGTCAGCAAGCTGTTTAATGGTTTCAGAAATTAAAGGCTAATTGCACTTGAGTGAATATGTGCTTTTCTAAGCCCACTGTTACCATTATTAGGGTATTTACCAGTTCGGAAAATTCCCTCTTTACATAAATCTGCTAATTCTTCATTGCTGCCCTGTCCTGGAAAGCAGCCACGCCAAGAGTTTTGGCCACATCAGATTGACGAGCTGGGGTGGGGGTTTTTGGTGCGACTTTAATCGTTGCCTGTCATCGCGTTTCTGCGTGGTGGTTTTGCTTGCAGGATCGTACAAGTTTGTTCACGTAACGTTCGCATTGTAAATGATCCCTTGTGAAAGAAAATTGCATGTCGATATTCTCGTTACGATATCAAGGAGATAAGGGACTTGATTGTCTTCAGAGAATGAGTGAGAAATATGAGGGTAGATTTGGTAGCAGAAAAAGTTTAGCTTTTGTATGCTGCAGTACGCTTCTGCAATACATAAAATTGCTGACGTGTAGAAGAGCTTGGGAATGCTTCTGAACCAGATTTTTAATACCAATAATATTAATGGAAGTCTTTCCTGGAGACCGTGGCTGGTCAGAAAATCCAAAGCCATTGCACCTTAATAGAAAGACTGTTTCATTATTTTCTGGCATTTGCTTTCTTTCTAGTTAATGTCATACGCAGAAGGGGTAATCATTCAGCCATCTTTCTAGCTTAAAAAGAGTCAAAGATTAAAAACCAAACAATCACCCAATGTAATTAATTTGAGAGGGGATTTTGGGGGGTATGTTTGAAGCGGGGTGGGGGGGGGGAGGCGTTGTTCCCCTCTTCTGTTCCAGGCAGTGTTTGTCATTCTTTGGCAGGAACGACTAATTTATTGTCTGACTCTCCAATCTGGATTCATACCGGTGGCTTTCATTCCCTCCCCCGCTGCCAAAACTCTTCTGATGTGCTGTGTATTTGTTTGGGAGGGGAAAGAGGAGGGGGGGAAGGGAGAAGGTTATATGTTTCTGACCTGCTTTACTGCTTTTCAACGGAAAGTAAATTAATGCACAGGCTAGATTCCCCTCTGCTGTGCTGATTGGATCTTTGTGCCGATTAAATATTTCACACTGATAGAGGGATGCTGAAAGCACTCAGCTGGTAATGTGGTATGTACATCAGTGGTACAATAACTGACTTTCAGGTTAAAGTCAAACAAAACCCCCAGTTTGCTGCAGTTTTGATTAGAATGAGTTTCACTTTGAATTTAAATCCTTGAACCTGCTGCAGCGATGGCTAATTAACTGAGATCTGATAGAGAGAAAGGAATACATTCTTACTTCTAATGACAGGCAGGCAGGAAGTTGTCAAAAAAAAAAAAAAGAAAAAAGGAAAGAGAAAGAGGAAAAAGAAGAAGGAAGAAACCAACAGACACAAGAAGCCTTTAAAAAAATAATTGTGCTGAGACTGTACTTCGGGACATGGAAACCTCCCTGCCCGCCTTCCACACTCAGCCTCCTTTGGCTGAGAGTCCGCCCTGGAAAGGCTGTTTCCATCCAGCCCCAGGTTTTCTGCAGGTAGTTTTTTGAATCCTCCTGACAAAAACTAACAGCCCAGGTCCACCGGCTCGGGCAGTCACTATCTCCTCGTTCATTAATTGCGCTTTTGGGGATTTCCTTTAGGGGAGGGCGGCGGGGCCCAGGGTTTTGCTGTGCGGAGCAACCGAGGGGGGAGCCGCTCAGCTCCCCGCACCGCCGGCCGGCAGCAGCAGCAGGAGGAGGAGGAGGAGGAAGGCTTCCTGCCCCCGGGTACCGCACATCATCCCGCACCGCCATGACCCTTCCCTGGGGGTCATTAAAAATACTTTTGTCGAGCAATTTCTCCTCCCTCCCCTCCTTTCTCCCCATCCCATTCCCCCCCGCCCCAGCTTGGGCGTCGCTGGGAGAGCGCTTACATCAAACTGACAGGTCATTTACCGAGAGATTGGCAGGAGGAACTACCCCTGCCTTCCTTAAAAACGCTCCTCCTCCTCGGTTGCACGTCTTGAGCACCGTTAAGTCGAAATACAGTGTTTCAGGAACAGTGCAGAAAACTTTTCCATGCGAGGGGTCTTCATCCTTGGTTGTATGAAAACATGTTGTAATGTCTGCTCTTTGGGCACAGGCAACCTGGTACCTGAGGGTTGTATGCAAAAAGGGAAGCATTTTTTTATGGGAGTCCAGGGATAAAATACAGATGACGGAGCCTTTTGCCTCCATAACCATCCACCAAACTCCTGTGAGTGCCCATGTATGTGTACATACGTATGCTCAGCCGAAGCCCTGCTCATTTCTGTTGCACTGTGTGAAGTGATGCAGGTGGTTGTTTCATGACTTAAGGTGCAGATCAGGCAGGATCAGCCATGTATATAAGTGGCAACTTGGAAATACATGGAAATTCACAGGATTGTACCAAAATCCTAAGATACTGTCACTAAAGTGCCATAGCTAGTAGCCTGTCCGCAATGCATTTGTGTGTTGTCACTCTTTGAATATTAAATATTCTGTTATTGAAGATAATTTTATTGTGACAATTGAGTAAATGAACAGAGGTCATGGCCCTCATTGCTGGAGAAGTCTGTTCAGCTGTTTGGCATGCAGGGCCTTAGATTAGTGCCGAATGTTAAATTATTAATTGACAAGCCATCATTTTGGTTTGAAAGTGGATTGCCAGTCTTCTGCAAGCTAAACAAACTCTCAGGGTTATGCCAAATGTTTTCTCTTAGCCATGGGGCCACTAAGGAGAAGAACTGATACTGTTCTGAATACAATTGCAGTTTCTCATAGCGAAACTGCTTTGTCAGGAGAGCATTGTTCTAGAAAGATTAATGGACTGAAGTCTCTATTGACAGCACGTAGATGTTAAAATATAAATGTGATGGACAGTGAAGTTTAGGTGCTTTTTAAACAAGTCTCATATTTTACTAGGAAAACATGAAGGTTTGTTGAGAGGCATATGTCTATTTTAAATCAATGCCACGGCGAAGAGCAGCCAGTAGCCAAGTATTCCTCTGTTGCAGAATATGACCATATTCTTATTTGAGATGTATGTGCGAAGTGGAGTTGATGTCAGATTGGTAAGGATTTGAAGACGTGATGTAAGCTGCAGCGGAGTAAAAATGAAGGAACCGAAACCTTGCACTAAAAGTGATGCTGTCCATGCCGAGTCTGGCTGGAGTCTGTGCACATGTGGATGTGCGTACATGTACCGGATTGCTCAGGGCGTGTATCACAGCACCACAGCTGCCGTCAAATCCTTTCTCCCTTTGCTCT
>NW_009594661.1:4957-8716 GCF_000690535.1 Cariama cristata
TCTTGATTCAGCAAACAGAATGGTTCGTGCTACGTGATGGGAGAAGTAGTGTTTGAGTAACCGCTAGTAGGGAGGCTAAAACTGTTGCGTGGTTGCCTTTTCACCTGCAAACCTTTACAGCACGGATCTCAATAGAAAGGAGGGGATAGGGAGAGGGCTTACATGTAGAAAAAAATAGAAAGGCCAAAGTTATTTTGATACGTATGGAAAAAATATTAGCTCTGTTTTGAATAGTTGAGACCGTGCCACGTACAAGATGGGAAATCATAAACAAGTGGCAGCTTTCCAGCACATTGTAGTGTGTTTGCATGTGACTGGCATACATATTTCAAACTCCGGTTTGCCTGTGGCATCCTGCAGTGAAAATGAAAGTTGTGTTGCTATTGAAAAGGCGCCGCTTCAAAATTGGTGTGTTGTGAGGACTGTTATGCTGTGGATGAGAAGCAGCGACCTGCTTTCCAGCATTTAAAGCCAATATTTTTTTCTTTTTTTTTTTTTTCCCCTCTCTTTTGGCTCTTCCATTATATATCAGCACATGTTTTCAGCTGCAGTGTCCAAAGCTTGCTGAGTTTCTTATTATTCATCATTCCAAAAGTGTCAGAGAATATGTTATGCTGACTGATTCTCAAAATGCAGATTTTCTTTCTCTTTAAGAAACAAGACTATTCTTTTAATTAATCTGGCAGAAATAGAATACAGCAGATGTAGGTTTTGTTGAAGATTTTTTTAATCTCTCATATCATAATCTTTGTTTCTGCCAACACTCCTTTATCAATGTCTTCACAGGGGTATAAAGTAAAAATGGTTGTTACAAAGAAAAAAAAACGCATAATGGCTCATCTCCTAAGTAACATAAGCTGATTAAGGGGGGGTATTTTTTAAGTTTTGGTAGGTACATTTTCAGAAAATTAATAAATGAGACACAGAAGAGATACTGTCGCTGCTTTTCCCCCAAACAGACAATTTTCTGTAACTCTCTTCTGGAAGCTAATCTTGAGCACCTGATCCTTTGTATATGCTTCCATATTTAGTTTCTAAAGTTTGCAGTTATTTAAATAAATTTAGCATAGCATTGTTCCCTAGGGAGGTGACTGGCATGGGCCGATTGGTCCTTGCAAGCTTACCACAGGGGCACAATTTTTCCCCTGTATTTACTTAGAAAAGCCCCAAAACCTAAATTGAAATGAAAGTTTTCTATTAGGAGATGAACATTCAATTTTACAAGCATTTAATATTTATCTGAACTTAGGCTGAAACAAGCAGTAACCCATATTTCCTTAGTTTTTTTTGTCACATACACATGAATAGACAGGTTTGTCAGTTTATTAGGAAAATACTAACACACATCACATACAAAGACACACAAAACTAACTGTTAATGCATGTAGAGAGAACAGTGGAAATTGGATGGAGGGTAGTTTGAGTAGTGAATTTTTTTGCTGGTTTGTTTACAGATTTTCTGCTTTTGTACTTCTTGGTACGATTTCCTCCTTTGGAACAAGACAAAAAGCAATTACTTGCTATTGAATTTTGTCAGGAAAATCATAATCTACCCCTACTTAATTTACTTGCTTTTTCCACTGAGCCTACCAAGGATTGTATATCTTCTGAGATCGTGGAGTTTTGTTTGCCTAGACGTTTTCTGTTGATGAACTGCCTGAGAGAAAAGTAAAGCTGTACTAATACCACTAGAATATTACATATTAGGAATTTTCTTTCTTTTAAGTGAAAATAGGAAATCAGTACAGTAACACCGAGTATTTCTGTGAGAAGTTTTGATTGAGTAACCCAAACGTTCACGTGTCTGAGGACAAACATTAAAAGACACTTCATCACTACAGCAACCTATCAGGGATATTAGTTCCACAAAAACGAACCCTGGTGCTACTGAGATCAGCAGCAAACCTCTGGCTGTCTGCAGCAGAGCTAGGTTTCCACTCCTGGACTAACTCCAGTTAGGTAATGGATTTATAGCACTGTAACCAAGTACAGCATTTTCCCACAGTCTGTGAGCTTTTAGTGTTTTTCACATGACAGAAATCAAAACAAAAATACAACCACAAAGCTGAACTCTTAATCCGAGAGCGTTGTATCACCGTTACAGGTTCATAAGGTGCTGTGCAAGGAGGGTTTCAGTGGAGTCGGAGAGGTGGTGTTCACAACACATGCAGTTGTTTTGCATCTGTAGCACCGTACCCCTGGGGCACTGAATCAGTACAAGGAACACCAGTGGAAAACTGTACTACAACAAACCAGAGCAACAGTAGTCTTACAGAATTTTGTCATGAGCAACTTCTTCCACCTACATAAAACACACCTGAGCTTCTTGGCTCTCACTTGAGTACTTTTAAACCGAGGCAGACGTATTTCTGTACTGAAAGAAAAGTTCGTTCTTCTTCAAAACATCTATGACACACAACAGCATAGTCTAAGGAAAATATTGTCTCTGCTTCTTTGTGATGACTATTAGGATAATGGAGAATGAAAGGTAAAGGCAAAAATAAACAAAGCTTAAAACAATTTATATGAAGTCACGATTACTAGAATAATGCTGATGTAAAAAAAGTCATTTGTCTATATTAAAATATGAAGCAGGTGTCTCTGATAAAGTGCATGCTTGCTATTTCATATAAACACAAAAACTGTGGTTCCTGGAGGAAACATATTTGATTAAGGCTTTACTGCCTTAAAGCATATAATGGGTTTATAGGTAAGAAGGAAGGTATTTTCTTAGAAGTCAGTAAGTTTTGTACTACAAAGCTTCTACTTGATGCCCAAAAGTAAGATTTTTCAGCCTTGATTCTTGAAAGAACTAAGCAGGTCTGTGACTTTATAGACACGCACATTTACATACACTGTATTTTAAACAGTAAAAGTTGATAGCAAAACTCTTAATGACTTTAATAGCACAGCAGTAGACCTGGACAGGCAGTGAAGTTTCCTGGAAGGGTACACGTTAGATGTAATTGGATTGAAGTCGATAGGACCGGTTAGTGAATAAAGTTAAACACAGGTAGAAGTCTTTGCAGGATTAAGTCCCTTTGATGTCAACGCTTGTAAAAATGAGATGTTTACTACTTCAAAGTATCAAAAGAGGCTTGAATCAGTATAATTTTTTCCATATTATACCTAGCCTGCCTAAACAGCATTAATAAGAACAGATTCTGAGATTATTTAAAGTGCAAGAACTTTATAAAAGTTTTTGTGTGTTTTTTTTTTTCCCTCTGTTCAGAGGTGAGCACTTTACGCAGACGGTGGCATTTACCATACGGCAGCTTCACAGTACCTATAGAAATCTCAAATACAAGTATTGTAAGAGATACCATAACAACATCATAATCGATGTATTCCTATTACACATGACAGAATAGCCACTCTGTAGCAATTTAAAAGTACAACCACTGAGAAGAATAGAGAACTGCGAGTTAAAATGAGTGCTATGGAGAAAAGTTAGCTTGAAAAAAGAAAAAACAAACCCCACCCCACCCCAAACACTGGAAAAATAGTGGAAGTTTGTGAGGAAAAAAATAGTTAAAGGGAAAACAAAACCCCAACTCCAAAGTAAGTGAGGGTGAAAGAACAAGAGTAGCCAAGCGCTGGGGTGAGGCGAGCACGTGTAACGGATTTTCAAAGCGATGGAAGAGAAAGTTGAAAATAACATTCTTTAAGCCCTTTATTATTAATTAAAGCTGCAGTATTATCTAGACCTATACCAGGATCATTAGTTCCGGGCATAAGCGGGCACCAAAGGAAAAAAGG
>NW_009594662.1:0-1611 GCF_000690535.1 Cariama cristata
GGCGTATATGTGTATTTTTGTTCCCCCGTTCAGCATGAAACAAAAATAGATGGTTTAGGGAGTGTACCTGCTCCTGGTGTTTTGAGGCCCCGCCAGCAGAAACGCAGACTGCCGACCTGCGGTGAAGCACAAGGCGCCTTCTTCCTGCCCATCTCGACCCTGTAATACTTCCAAGGCCACCTCCTAGATTTCCCTGTATTCCCTCCAGCTACACTGGGTGAAGACCTTTTAGTGGATGCAGAAAACATGGAGGCAAGGAGAGCATCTGAAGGATTTTGTTGTGCCTTGTAGGAGGGGCTAGACTCGTTAAGGTACCGCTTTACTCACCAGTATGACATGGTTCTGGACAACTGTCCCCATCTCTGCGGGCAGATGACCCCCGGCACACGGAGGGGGGCAAGGGGGGACCCCCTCCTGCCCCACAAAGCCGGGAAGCTGATGGCAGCAAACCACGGGGTCAGTAAGACTGAGCATCGCCAGGTGGTCCTTCCTGCGGGGGAACGGGGGCCAAAGACCCCACAGGCAAGCAGGGTGCAGCTCCCCTTGCGCAGACAGGGTGGGCTGGCGCGGCGTGCTTCACCCGCCCCGGGCCTCCCACCTCGTGCTGGAGCGACAGACACTGAGCGGTGAAGGCACGTCCTGGCTCAAGGGAAATTTTATGTTCAGGCAAAATTTTGGAAGAAAGTTTTAACATTTGCTGAGTTTCCAAGTAGGAAATACCGACTGCATTTCATCTTGGTCTAAGAGCAGAGTCTCACAGGGCTCCTACCCTCACGTCTGTTAGAATTATTATACTTGAGTGTCACAGGAAATATTGCATGTGTCCACGAAGACGGAGCCCAACCACACAGCTGTCAAAGACGGAGTACCAGGGAAATCTCGCACAACGTCGTTTGAGGTACTCGGTCGGTGTGACTTCCCATGCATCAACCAGAGGCTGGCTCTTGTTGATGTCAGTTGGCTCTTTTACACCTTACCAAACATCATATGCAATCTGCTGAATTAAAAAAAATAAATCATGGACAAACATCAGAGCCTGCTGGGGAAATGAGTGATTCTGCCACAGAGCGCTACAGAAGCAGTAATTCACCGATGGGTCCGTAGCCGTGGCTTTGATCCAGGTAGTTTGGAGACCCGCTGTTCCAAAGCAAAGCCCTCCTCCGCCTGCCGTTCTTCGCCAGCTACTGACTGGGGGCTCCTCTACAGCACACAGCACGGGCTATCCAAAGCCTGACCTGTTTGGTGACTAGCACGCCAGGAGGACTGAACTAGAGATGACACATTTTTTAAAAAAGCGATAGTCCCTCCCTATAGCAGTTCTTGGTATGTGAAGCCAACAAACTTTTCTATATCAGAAGGAAAGAGCTGGGTACAGAGGACATCACAGGCAAGGAGCCCCTCCGCAGCAAGAGACGTGAAGCACACTGCCAGAGCTGCTGCCCGTGCTGCGTGGATGCGACCATGCCATGTACAGTGCTACATTTTCATAGTCTCCGATAAATGCTGAAGAGCTTTTAAAAGCACAGAAAAACATGTAAGCAGAGGGAAGTCGTGCTATTTAGGTAAGCCGCGGGCACAGTGCGGGGCTCGCGGCAGCCGGCCCCCTACCCC
>NW_009594662.1:1642-3167 GCF_000690535.1 Cariama cristata
TCCAAGCACAAGTTAAATACTGGGGCAGGCTGCGCTCCACCCGCACACCCGCGGCTTTTGCACGGGGACAGGTATGTGAAGGACGGGGCTGCTCCCCACGGCACGTGGCGGTGGGACGGGGCTTCCTCCGGGGCTGCTGAGTGGCTCTGCTGGCTGGGCAGGGCCCTGTATTCCAGCAGAGAGATGGAGAAAGAGAAGAGCACAAGGTATTCTGGGCTTTTAATATTTTAAGGCCTGTTTTCATTCCTAAAGTAGACTTTTTCCTTGAAATAAAACACAACAATTGCTCAACAGTGCCCAAAATAATCCGTTCCCTACTCCACATCCTAGAATTACGTAAGCAACTGAGCCATCGAGGGATAAAGCCTGCTGTGCACGGCATGACGGACTTGGGATATTGGTGCTTAGCTGCGCACTTGGGCACATTTGCGCACCTCTGATGAGGGAAGCCCCCGTAGCGAACAGTTTCACCTGAATTACTCTTAATTGTCTTCAAGGTTCTGCATTCCAGATGGCACCATGAAAACCAGTTTCTGGAAACTTGGTCTGCGGGCAGCACACCCTGGGTAACGCCTGCTCTCCCTTGCTGTGTCTGCGGCATTCCGGAGCAGTCACTGCGGTAATCCGGAGTGGACACTGTGGTATTCCGGAGCGGTCACTGCGGTATTCCGGAGCGGTCGCTGCGGCGTTCCGGAGCGGTCGCAGCCCATGCAGCAGTCCCAGGAGCAGGCTGTTCTGCAGCCGCTGTACCAAGCCAAGGCCTGCCGGCTGGCCAAATGCTTTTCACTGCTGCTTGGCTTGGTATTCATTTGCTGATTTGTTTTACAAGAGCCATAAAAATGACCTGTAACCCTCAGTAATTATTTATAGTTATTTCTTCTCAAGAGTTAGCACTATTATACATGCACGGCCATTTTCTTATTATCAAGCATTTGAGAGAAAAAGAGTGTTTTGTGGTTGAAATTAATCATTGGTGTTATTCACAGAGCACTGATGTTACGAGCAGAATCATTTCATTAACAAACATGGCTGGTAAAACATGATTGCTGCTTAAATTCTTAATAACGAAGTGAATTAAAAATTTACCCCTTGAGAGTGAATGTTGGTAAGTCCCACAGCAATGCACTGATTTACAAGGTCAATACAAACATGATTTATTTGTACCATAGTCTTAGGAAGAGTTACAATGGCGTTCACTTCAGGCAAATAGCTTTTCAGAAATTGGGACGTAGTTATTTGTGACCTTTGAAATACAAGTTCCAGACTGTGGCTCATCCATCGGTCTTAAAAACGTCAGATTGCTCTCTCAGAGCACAGCCAGAGAAACAAGGGACCGAAAGATTCCCCCTGAGCCAAAGGGAATCCCATCACCAGACTGACTTTTCTACCTGGGAACCCTTCAAACTGTCTGCAAGCCTGTACGACGCCGAACTCCTGCTGTTCCGCAAATCCACTTCCACAAGTTGCAAATCCTTGCCCACTTGTGGCAGAAGCGGCGATGCTGACAGCGGAGGTGGGAGCGGTG
>NW_009594663.1:0-7788 GCF_000690535.1 Cariama cristata
GCTTCCCTCCAGATTGCTCTTTACCTGAAAAATTCCCTTTTACTAAGGGGGGAATATAATAAAATAAGATAAAGACATTTCCCTTTTCCTCCCTTTTTTTGTCAACCCCCCTGCCTGCGCCGGAGCCGGTGGAAAGCAGCCTCCCACCGCAGCATCTCTCCCGCAGCCGGTTCCCAGCCCCGCCAGACGCCAGCGCACGGGCACCGCAGGCAGCGCACACCCCTTCCAAAAAGGAGCCTCCCACCCACCTCGGTGGCTTCGTTAAGGGCCGACTTCATGACGGGGAAATTACTCCTCCGAGGGCAGGGAGCCTTCTGGAAGTCCTTGTCCTCCTCCGCCCCAGCGCTGCCTGTACAGGAGGGTCACCATGCCCTCCAGACAGGTCCTTACCTTTCCCCTCCCGAAGGCGGAACTAGGTGCCTGGGCCATGGACACACACTTTGCCAAGCAAATCATGATTTATAAAGCTCTCAGACGTTCTCTTTTTGGAGTTTGTCTCAACTCACATTTAGAGTTTGTTTCTTCCTTTTCCCCATAAAAGCAAAAAGAAATAATCACACAAGCCACCGCTACCGCATCAGTCAAACTAGTTTTTCCTTTATTAGGTCCAACTTCACATCACATACATTGTGACTCAATAAAGGAAGAAGTTATTTCAAATAAGGTAATATTTTAACATTTGTGTCTCCAGGCGACTGTGTACAATCAGGTAGCATCAGTAAAATGCTCAAGTAATGCACCTGGAACATAAAGAAGAGAAAAGCCGTTAAAGAAGCAGCCCAGTATCTCCGCAGTTTCCTTAAGATCTCAAATGAGTTCCTTCCATTGCTCACTTTTACACCCAAAGCCCAGTTTAATCATACTCAGCCCCCAACTGCAGTTACTGCATTCCCAGCACAGCTGTCTCGGTACCCCCTTACACCAAGACATCGTATCCCAGGACAAGGAGGAGGGCAGGGACATAAAGATCCAGAATTAAGTACTATTTGCAGTCTGACACCCGATACCGCTATTCTAAGCATAATACTAAAAAAAGAATATGACAGTGGCCATCTCCTGAAGAAACCAGGAGATGCCAGAGACTGCCTTCACGTAACTTCAATGAAGATTTTTATTCAGGGCTTAATTTTAGCCTGGGATTAGAGGACATTAGGTTTTGCCTATACTTAATGACAGATCCTCATTAAACAGAGAAGCTGCTGTTTAGTAACAACACCTTCATACGCTGCAGCTCATGCAAGAGGCTGGTATTTATGATGGAGATCTAAATGTCTTAGTTACAATTGTTTTCAAGTTTAGAAATTACCTAGAATTTCAGCTTTTAAAAGCCAGTAAAGAAGTGGCTTTCCAAGACTTGAGCCTGCTGCAATCAGGATGAAATACTACATGCACTGCTCCTGAAATTATCCATTGAGACTAAAGGATATTGTGCACACAGATCAGTTAAGCTCTGGCTATGCTAAAGCTGACCTGTCTATTCTGTAAGCAAGGGCCCCTCCAAAGTAGTGTTTAATTACAGAAAAAGATGCCATTTTAAGCGTATCATGAAGAAACTCCAGTGTTGTTGGGTGACTACCGTCAGTGGGGCCCATCTTCTAGCATAAGGTAGTAATCAGTGTCTCCCAGTTTTCTAAATTGGCTAGACTGTGCCAATAAAGTGAAAGTTTGTGTGTTTCCAGTGGAAATGGTCCTACCATTTGCTAAAAATGCTTCTGGGGGACAAGTTGATGAGGAGCAAAATCGACATGCTGCCAACAAAGTGCTGCAATACCTGTTGTCTTGGCAACTGCTATCTAGAAATTTCTGGGAGGCTGGGTATGGTTGCCAACCACCCTATCCCTTGTCAAGCAACTCCACTGTCCTTTTTTTTTTAAGCTTTCTTTGAAAAGGATTAGTACCTTTTCATGGAGACCTGTAGTTACAGAGATATTTGGAGAATCACGTTACAAGCTTGAACTTCACGCCTTTCACAGACTCACGAAGGCAAGGAAGAGGACTTGTCTTTGCCAGGAGAGTTTTAGGGTAGAGGAGTCCCATGCCAAGAGTCTCGGAAGCAACAGCATCCCTTACCAATAAGGTTTATGCTTTGTCCAGGCCCAGTTCCTCTGGAGTGGAGATTCCCAGTTCACTCAAAGTTGGTCTAAGTTCCTGGATGACGTAAGGATAGATTTCCTTGTGAGGTCCTGCCTTGTCCTAAATGAAATGGAATGGTGTTATTTCGACAGCAAGCTGTTGTCAAGGTCCACCGTATACTGGTCAGGTTTGCAACCAAGACATGCGTACAGAAAAGGGTCTGTGGCCTGATCCACCTGCTGCTCATCAGGGTAGTACTCCTGCACGGCCCAGCTTTACCTGTGCATTAAGTAAACAAGGCTCGTACACAGCTAGACTGCAAAGTCCTTCTACCAGAATAATGCTGAACTCCCCTTTGGGAGATCTGCAGATTATTCTTAACACTTGACATCTTTCCCTCACTTAACATCAGGCTGATGTGACCTGTGATGTTTGTGTCATACCACACAAAACTCAATGCCAAGCCAAGCTCCTTCAGCAAGGGATGCTTTGCAAACCAGCCCATAGACTGCTTACATCTTAGGAAGTGGAAAGAAAATTACATCCAATCAGTAAAATGGGAAAAATAAAATCAGCTTTTGGGCAGACCTGGGAGAAAATTTAACTTGCTTGGAAATAAAGGAAAAAGCATCACCCCTTGAGTAATATTTAGGTGAGCTCCAGGAAGAGCATATACTCGTCCCCAAGTTCTGATAAACTGAGTTGCCCTCTAGATGGTGGGGACAAAAGGACAGGGAGGGGGGGAAGAGATGAGGAAAACATACAAAGGTTCTTCCATTGGTCTTACATCTCTAAAACCACTGAAAGAGTTTCAATTCTACAGAAGAATGCAGAAAGCAGAAATGGCAAACTGAGAAGCAACTGATTGTGGAGCAAAGTTTGAAGCAAGCATGTCTGACAGCTAGCAGCAAAGACCTCCACACCAGTCCTCACTTGTGGCAAAAAACAGTTGGAAGAGCATAGCTGCTGACTTCTATGACTGAAATAGAACTCCAGCCTCCATCCCCACCCACTTTAACTCCCTGTTAAGCGAAGGCTGGACTCAGGTTTCAAGGTGTTGGTTTATGTTGTTTTACAAGCCTATGCAGCTTCCTGAGTTACTACTCCCAGCCAGTTCAGTACTCAGTCCTTTAAGAAGCCAGTAAGCTGCCTTCACTTGCGGTATTTCTAATAATGCTTATTAAAAAAAACAGGAATAAAAATCCTTAAAGACTTTCCCACTAGAGTCAGCATCAGGAAAGGAAAATATGAACGTAAGAATGTTACACTTGAAGCTGTGCTGTTGAGTACTCTTACCTCAAAACAATTGTTTCAAGCCACCGAGCACGTGCTGATAATCAAGCTATTGATTCTGGCAGCAGGAAATAGTGGTTTCCCTTAGCACCACTAACAGTAAGACAAGAAAAACTCTTCTGCTGCTGGGCTCTCAGGAATGCAAACACAGCAGTTACACCCTAGGCTGCCATTCCACTCACCTTTACAACTTCTAAGATGCGGACAGCACTGGCAAAGTCATTTAACCGCCTGCACGCCCTGAGAGCTGCATCGATGATTTTTGGTTCCGGAACCAGGTCATAACCCACAAGCGTGTTTATCCCTGTGAATATAAGGAAACACCAAGAAGAACTTGGTATCAGCTCATCATGCTATCAAAAGGAACCTGCTGAGCATTATTTTCCTCCACCTCATGAAAGAATTACGTATTACCACAACACCAGTTGCCATTAGAAGCCGACTACAATTTTCACTGCTATTTTGGGGACACACAAACAGCACCAAGGGTTTTCTTTTGGTCTTCTCCCTCTCACTGCTGCTCACTACTGTAGATTTTAAGTGGATTTCATGAAATCCCAGTGGGCCAGTTTCATCCATGCTCCCAAAAGGAGTCAGTGTCTGTACCAAGGCACATCAGTTATGGAATCATTAAGAAATCCGTATGACTTCATTCCTACAGATGTAACGAAACTAGAACTCCAGCTGCTGCCTATTCCCTTCCTCTCCTTTCCAAGGGAAGAGCCCAACACCTAGTCATCCAGGTGATGCTGGAATGATCCCTCTGGCTGTTACGCAAACACAATTTTAAGACCCAACTGAGGTAGTTTAATAGGAGTTGGCAACTCCACAGCAAATAACAACTGGAGACAATCAGACAAACAGTCTACAGGGAGTTATGGCCAAGCCATTAAGTCAAAGTCCAAAGAAAACTGTGTGTGGTTACACACTAAACAACAGTGGAGCTCAAATACACTTTCCTCAGAGCAAACATTTCCCTCCTACCCACCCAGGTGTTAAAATGCATATTCTGGGGCACTACGACTTAGAAAGCCTGGATTCCCACTGCCTTATACCCCCACTCTCCCTCATTCTGCATGCCATGGTTCCTTCCAACCCACTTGTTTGCTTGGTGAGGTGCCATCACCTGTTGCAACAGGCTCAGAGCTGAGCAAACAGCAGCGAGCCAACCACAGGCACATGTGCAGCAGCCAGATAACTCAGAACAAATAAGGCTCACATAGTGCCTTGCCCCGACTGGGTATTTACAGGATTGCTCTCCTACACCAAACTCCCACTTTTCACTGTTTCTGCTCTCCAATACCAAACTAAAAATAAGTTGTTATTTCTGGTCACAAAAGTATTACAAGGCAGATATACTTACTCCATGTTACTCTTCCCTTTTCATTCAACATACCTTTCCTGAGCTCCCAGGCATCAATATCTGGCTTGTTGAAATACGTCACCCAGCGAGCATCAAATTCTTCATCTGATTCTTGTGACCCATGAGAGTAGCAGCGGGCATGCAGCATAGCTGAATGCAAAAAGAAAGGAAGAGACTTTGAGCAAACAGAAAATATTTTAGTCCTGACCAAGAGACCAAAAGCCATAAAACACACATTTCACCCACTACAGTCAGTCTGGATCAGTCCTCAGCCTGGATATGCACCGCACGAATACAGCTTATCAAATACCGTTTGTTTGCTTTGTGGCAAAGCATGTATTTTCTGTTCTACGTCAGACTTCCAAAGTGTTCCCAGACCCTTTGGTCAGAGCAGGATTATTTAATGAGAGGGGGGAAATGCAAGAGAAAACCAATTCTGTATAACCAGTCCTTAAGAGAAGTTTTGTGAGATCCCTGTTTCTGTAAGATACAGGAATTTTCCCTCTTCCAAGCAAGCCAGAGAAACGTTACATATATGTACTTCATCAACAGACACTCCAAAGTAGCACAATTATTCTGTTCCCCACATTTGACTCTTCTCAAAACCACAGGACTTGTCCGTGCAGTGAGTTTAGCTACATGAATCAGTTTTTCAGTGGTATTCCTTCCAGAAATAAAACCCTATACCCTATCGGTTATACCGTTATCCACTTAAGATGAAGACACTGGTTTATTCTAGAGTAACTTCCTACTCCTGAAATTGCTCCATAACCGATTTTGTAATCCAGGCAAAGCAGATTTCCCCATCAGCAGTCTGACTACTCAAGAGCAATGAGCTGCAGGTTTTTGATTCCACCATGAGCTCAGAGCTGATGAAGGTTTGTTTTAAAGCGGTTTTAGGAATCTGCGTAAAATGACGTGAGCCCAACTATAAAGGCTCTCAAAAGCAAAGGGACAAGAGCTATTTCTTCCAACAGGCTACTAAAGGGTTGAAGGAAGGAGGAAAAAATGCTGTCTCTCCATCTATCCAAGATTAAACTCCTGGGTCTCAAGGTTGTAATTGCATTAATATTAGATAATTAATAAAGCACAAAACTGGATTGTACTCCAATGGACAAATAAGGCCGATATGATTATGAACTCATTTCTTCCCTCAACACTACTCTTTATCACAATTATTTTTTTTGGTGGGTCTTGCCTTTAACTCACAAAGGTTGGAACAGTTTTCCAAAAGGAACTAAAAACCTAGAGTACAGCCAGCTCCACTCGCGTAAGAGCTGTACCGGGTCCCCCTTGCAAAACCCGAGCACTCGGCAAGCTGCCTTACCAGCAGAACACAAGCCTGGCTAGAGACTGCTTCCTTTCCCCGCTGCTCATTTCACTCCACTAATATTTGCCAAGAGGTCATACACCAGATATGACCTTGCCAATTTGAAGCTCCGCTTCAGGGGAAGTCAGATATAGCTAGTCCCTTTTTCTTTCTTAACCTAGCATGAACCACTCATACTGACCAACTACAAAGTCTTATTTAAAAGAAGAACCCCCTAAACTGGGTTGCATTTTTGCATCCTTCCAAGATAAACTTTTCTACTTTGAAGATCATAGTGAATAGCATACTGTGAACCAGCATCCTAACTCTGCATAAAATATAATCATAGAATAATTTAGGTCGGAAAGGACCTTTTAAGATCAAGTCCAAACGGACGAAACACAACAATTTCAAGGAATATCTTTAGTCTCATTTAATGACAGCTCAATCAGAATGCAATCCAGATTTTTAACAAAATTTAACACGGTCCAACATTTCAGCTGCAATTCCGATTTATGCAATACTTCCTAAACCATGAAAATATTTTCATTTGTTTTATCTACATAACTAGACAAGGGAAAAGTAAATGACAGGTCAAGGCAGAATTATAATGCTCTTCTGCCGTTCTGTAGGGAGATTCTCCATCCTCTCCCTAACAGAGCTCCAAAACATTTCTTTGACCCTGCTTTCTCCAATAAATCACGTGCACAGCTGAGCTCAGAGCAAGAGCACTCCTCTGTAAATGCTCCTGCACCCAAGCAAGGAGTGAGAGGACACTGCTGATAAGCCCTCAGATGCTGGCCACTTGGGGGAGAATACTTTTTTCCTTAAACACAAAGCAAATCCTACAGAGAAACAGCAAATCTCAGGTTTGAGAGAAGTCCTCGAATGCCATCTTTAAGTCAAAAAAATGAAGTCTCTTTCCACTGAGTGCTCAACAAAACCACTCCCTTCAGTCTTAAACAAAGGAACGACTTGATTAGACTAAAAGGACCCTGAAGAAAAATAGAAAAAGACCACAAGAATTTGAACTCTGGTTTTCCAGGATCCATTTTTCATTTGCTGCTGCCTTTCTTTACCCCCTTTTGTTTTCCATACTAATGCTTATATCCATATATTGGAGACCAGACTCTGCGAGCCACTCTGGCAAAGCAGAAGCACCGCAGGAGCCAGCCAGGTGCCTCACATTTCAGTGGGGTCCATCAAGGTCACCATCACACACACAACGCATGTGCGACAGTCGAACCACGCCAACCCATCCATGTGGAGACTCCCAACTCAAGGAAGAAGCAAAGGGCAAGTATGTTTGCAAAGGCGTGTTTTCAAGAGAACTCAACAAGCTTAAATAGCCTGAGAAGCCTAAAATCATCTAATATTACACAAACACTTTAAAGCTTTTCCAAGTGCCAGGATTTGTCAGCTTTCCCTGTCAATAAGCACAGAACAAAAACATGCATCAAGAGGAGCATTTATTTATTAAAAAAGGCGAGACTGGCAACGAGAAGCCCAGGGGTGCGTGTGCATTACAGGCAGAACATTTTGCAGCATTATATAAGGTAAACCTACACCCACAGGCGCAGGAGATGAACCCAGCGCGTTAGATTTGCCGAAAGACAAACCCCCAAGGCCAGCGACAAAGGCGAATCGGGTCAGAAGTGTTAAGCGGGGCGCTTGTAATACAAGACCTTAGCAAAGAAGAACACGGAGCCTGCTCGTTAGCAAAGGTGTGCAGAAGCGAGGGCCACGAGCA
>NW_009594663.1:8017-8244 GCF_000690535.1 Cariama cristata
TTAATTAGCTATTAATTGAGATGCACAGGCACTGTCCTCTCTGCAGTTCCCGCATTTCAGCTCTGGTTCCCTGGTCAGCATTCAGGCCACTCTGCCTGTGGCTGCTTTTCTTCCTCTTCCTATTAATTGGGGTGTTAATAAGGAGGGCGAGAGGAGGCCAGGAGCTGGAGCGGGGCTGGCCCGCCCCGATCGCCCCCGGGGCCGGGGCTGAGCTGCCCGGCTGCGGA
>NW_009594664.1:0-921 GCF_000690535.1 Cariama cristata
CACCGTCCTGCACACACATCCAGAAGGAGGCATCCACACACACGTGTGTGCACGTCTACGCACGCGCACTTCCACATGCACCTGGGATGCACACGCACATCCGCCCATGTCCACACACACACACGTCCATCCCTCCATGCCCACGTGCAACGCACACACGCGTGCCCACCCTTGCACACATGTGTACACACACACCCAGCGTGCACAGATAGGCACACGCATGCTGCTTTCCCTGAACACGTGTGCACACGCATGGAGCTGCACGCACCCATTTACCCTTCCACGGATACACAACGTACGCACGCACGGCCATCCTGCTGTGCACACGTGTGCGCACACACACACGCTCCCACTCCCACGCCCACACTCCCTGTGTCGCATCCCGCCGGGATGAGCCCCGGCACTGGGATGAGCTCAGCACCAACCACCAAAGCCCCGTCTCCCCAACAGGCCGAGGCACTTTGCAGGCAGGCAGGCAGCGTGGGCAGGCTCCTAATTAAGGCAGGTTCCTAATTAAGGCAGGCTGCTAATTAAGTGGCTGAAGCCTCCAAAGTCTTCTCCACCCCAATGGATCTGTAAAAGCCTTGGCACGTCACTGCTGGAGCCTGGCCAGGGCTCAGGACCCCAGATCCCCTTCCCAGCTCTTGCAGAGGGGCCTGATCCTGCGACAGCCACGGCTGAGTGTGCGTGGCCACGTCACCGGTCACACGTGCAATGAGTTTGGGGGGTCTTTTGGCCCATGGTGGGGGGTGAAGCGAGGGCCAGGACCGCTCCCTGGCCAAGGGCCTGGTGCCAGGGGCTTTCCCCAGGCAGCTGAAAGGGGCTTTGTGTCAGGTCGGTGTTGCCTGGCGCGACCACAGGGTCTCTCTGTGCCAGGGCACCATGCTGCTGGGAAACATGGGGGCATGGATCCAGAGGCGG
>NW_009594665.1:0-8844 GCF_000690535.1 Cariama cristata
CTTTGGGGTGACCTCATTGCGGCCTTCCACTACGTGAAGGGAGCCTATATGAGAGATGGGGACAGACTTTTTAGCAGGGTCTGCTGTGACAGGACAAGGGGTAATGGTTTTAAACTAAAAGAGGGTAGATTTAGATTAGACATAAGGAAAAAATTTTTTGCAATGAAGGTGGTGAAGCGCTGGAACAGGTTGCCCAGAGAGGTGGTGGAAGCCCCATCCCTGGAGGTATTCAAGGTCAGGCTGGATGGGGCTCTGAGCAACCTTATCTAGTGGAGATGTTCCTGCTCACCGCAGAGGGGTTGGACTAGATGACCTCTAAAGGTCCCTTCCAGTCCAAATGATTCTGTCGTTCTATGATTGACTATTGTTAAATCTGTGAACAGAATCCCAGACCTGCATAGCTGTCTAAAGAAGAAAGAATGTGAACTGGACTGGGACCATGGACCATCCATAACAGAAGTTTAAGAACATCTTTCAAACTGAAATTCAGAACTGTAAACTTCCTGTTGGATTAAGGCTTTCAGGTCTTCTTCCAGCTTTTACTTTGCAGCTGAGAAGGAGATGCTATGTTCATGTTTACTTAAGTGTCCAGAGGGAACATGGGTCTTCCTCTTGCTGAAGAAATGTTATCCATCAGAACTATATTCTGTAATATCTGAACTATGAATCTACATATCATCCAAAATCTAGAGAACTCATGCATTTTTGTAGGAGTCAGAAATACAATTCCATTTTCTGTTGGGATTTATTTGTGTGCCTTTTTATATTAAATTTCATATACTTCCAATAGGAAACATTTAGTATTCATTGATGCAAAACTCCTGTTAGTCTTCTGCCTAGGGTATTTTTGAAGTTGTAGATTTTGAATTTGGACCTCCTACAGTTGTTGTGAGTACTCTGTGCAGCTCTTCAAGCATAATTTGGTGTGGTCTGACCATATTTACTATGTTAGCTGAGTTACACTTATAACTTGGTTTTGGTGCTGAGCAGCTCGGCATTGTCAAGATTTATGCATACATACCAAGAAGCAGAAATAAGAAATAATATACCTTACTATCATGCAGGTATTCTAACTAGCCAACTTATAACACTATTTATACTAGTAGCTATTAGGATACATATACTAATAGGTATCTGTGTGTGAGACATTTCTTAAAGGTCCATGTTTTAGGGCTCAACAATCATTCGTAGATAAGCTTGTCTCTATGCTTAAGTCAGGTCTTTACTAAAAGCCTTATTGCCACAGTGCTAACTTGGCAGTAACAAGCTCCATGCAGTGAATATTCATCCATCTGTTACAACTTACACAGTTACTATTTTTAATATGAAAGTTGCATGAAAGGCAAGTGTATTTGTCCTTACAATATTTTGATGAGGTACTAACCAGCATAATTTATTCCATTTATAGAAAATTAAGGCAATAATGATGCTTCTTGTTTGAAAGGTGAGAATGTGCAGCAGTTTCCCAAAATGCTATGCCTTGATTTGTCTAGGTCAGATGTAGACTGAGGCACTCCAACCCCAGGCCCTTTCACCCTAGAAGTCTTCTCCTCCTCCAGAAAACAGGGGCTTTTCAGAAGACAGAACAGCCTGCTTGGGGCTGGGATATGGCTGGGCTCAGAAGCACTGCTGATCTGATAATTGCCACTGGACTAAAATTTGACCAGTTTTTGTGTCAGAAATAGGGAATTATAACTATTTCTCTTACATCCTGGCTAATCCCATTGAGTGATCTTTCCTCTACCACATTTTATGAGGTGTAATTGTTGAAAGAAATCAAAATTTTTCTGGTGTAGGATGTATGTTCTCAAATGAATGATGAGCAAGATATTTGTCAGAAGTTCTTATATGCTCTCATCAAAATCAGTGGACAAATATCTCACAGATTCCAATACTTTTTTTGATCGACCTCATTTTTAGCAACACTGTCAACATTTGAGATTTCTTTAACTCTGTCTTGTCTACCTGACAAATGGATTGGTCCATCCTGGAGCAAGAACTTGTGATCTATCATAGCTTTTTATGAATAATATGCCCTTAAAGCTGCCAAGCATAATGTAGAATACCAAGATAAAACATGAGACAACTAATAATTTTTCCTACGGTGTATAGAGCCTTTATTCTTATAATTTATTCTTTGCCTTTATTCTTCTTTTTCTTTCTTACTCGTACCCAGGGATATGTTAATTCTGTAAAAGTTATTCATTGTTTTTGAAAGAATGTCATATCTTTATAGCTAAATGAAATTTTAAGTAGTTAGCTGCTCACTAGTACTGAGTTCCAACTACAGTTTACATTTTCAGTTGTACTTGTAGGAAATTCTAGCTGGCAAATACTTCAGTGCTAGTAGATTTTCTCTTTGAAAAACTAAAGTGTTATCTGTATTTACTTAAAAAACCCCAAACTGTTATTCTATCAGCTGTAAATGTAGCAGTAATGCTTCTGGCTCCAATTTCAATAAGGTATTTAAAAACAGATCCTTAAAAGTAGAAAGTTTTAAAGGAATTAAAAACTTCAGAAATATTTGAGTCCTCCGTAGAAGTATAGATATTGCTGATATTAAGACAGATTGTTCTAAGCTACAAGGTATACTAAAAGCAAACATATATGTACATTTTTTATCAATGATGTCATTAATTTTGAGGCCTGAGGGTTTGGGGGAGACAGTGCCAACTGAAATGCTTGTTTTATATTATCTCATTTCAGAAGGGCATGAATTTCACAAGTAGCACTTCAAGAAGTGGCATTTTACTCATAGCAGCATAGAAACTTCTATAAATTAGTTAATTATTTTGCTATTTTTATTGGATAATTAATAATTTTACACCTATTATTTTGTTCATGGAAAAGGAGTAGCATTTCTACTTCATTGTAAGCCTTCTACCTTGCAGTGTTTGTAAGAAAGGCCATTTTCCTTCATGCTAATTAACAAGAATTTTTTTTTGCCTTTAGAACAGAAACACAAATGTAATAGCTGCTATGAGAGAACATGAAGAACAATCACTTTATTCCTGCTAGAATTCCACTGAACAGTGATGTAGCTTTTTGGAAAGAAAGGCACTCTCCAGAGGAAATGGTTCTGGAAGATGCTTTTTGACCCTATGCTAATTCTAAGATTATTAATTTATTCCCGGTACAGATATTAATTCTTATTTTTCAGCACCTTTCTATTGTTTTGTGGTGTTTTGTTGTGGGTTTGTTTCACTTTCACGTTTTGTTTTCTTCTCATCAGAACATTGCAACTCAGAATTCCTATGGACCATACTTTCTTCTTAAAATCACCTAAAATATTCCAATGACAATTAGGATACAAAAGAGCAAAAAATCTTCAAAAAAAAAAAAAACACAGAAAAAAGAGTGATTCTGTAAAGTTAAACAGAAAGTAAAATATGAATAAGTAAGATTTCAAATTATTCTTCAAGATTTCTTCTTCCTTTGAAATGATAGGTATCCCTTCCCGCCAAAAAACTAAAACCAAAACAAAACCAAAACCATATTAAAACTTAACTTAATTTTGGTAAAATGCAATATTTCTTTTATCTTAATAATAGAACTACTATGTGCTAAATTTGTAGTTCATGATAAATCATGTTCTATTCAATGTAAAAGATTTCCTAGATGCAGTACAAGGAAGTCTTTAATTTTGAAAAGACCTTACATGATCTACTCTGTTATTTTTCAGTGTTTCGTGTAAAGAGTATGCTAGTCTTATACTGTGCCTATATATTTGTTAAAGTTGTGGACAGTCGTATACAATATACCAAATATGACAATAGATTTTACTTTACAACTTATTCTATCTAAATGAGAATAAATGGAACCCCTGAAAAAACAGGAAACCCACATATTGAGGGTTCTGTAGAGACACAAATCATGTATGCCATGATGAACTTTATTATGTATTAAGATCCAGCAAACCTTCAATAGGACTGCACAGCAAAGATATCACTGAATGATAACCATATTGTCTCTTCCTGGGCTATGGCATGCTCTGTGCTTCTCAATTCTGGTAGTGTTATAGAAGATGTTAAGTATCTTCATATTTTGTTAAAATAAAAAAAAAAAAACACCGAATTGCTTTTTTTTTTTTAAAGTGTAACCCTTGTTTACAAGTGTATTTTGGTCATTTATTTGACTACAAACTCACCTGGCACCAAAGTATATCCTATATACCTCTATTCCATATTTAATTTACTGAAAACGGTACCAGCAAACTGCATTAATCTTAACACAAAGCCTTCCTAATTTCCTTGGTTATAAATCGCTTCCAGCTGCTAGATGTGGCAAAATAGCCATCATGAATTCTCCTATAATAAAATTTGAATGAACTGCTGAAATAATTGGCATAACATTGGTAGTAAAATTAATTTTGTATGAATCAGATCACCTATTTCACTACAAATAAGCAAAAAAAAAAAAATATTATTAATTGCTAGCACTCTTCAGAAAGCATTGTACCTCTTGCTTAATCTGAATTTGTCTATCCCAGATTCTAACTATTGGATTGTCTTAAAATTTTGTCCTTCAGCCATAGGAGTCCGTTATCACAGCTGGTTCTGTATTTACTGTTTTACCAACTCTGATGAACACATCTCCTTTGATGAAGGAAATGGACTCACTTCTAAACCGTTCACATTGCAGATCAGCAGATTTAGTAGCTTTTCTTAATTTCTTACTTTCCACCTTTTTTTGTAGCTTAGACCAACACCATCCAATTTGTAAGACAGTTTCTTCACAACTTGATATAGATTGTATTTGATTTAGCGCTTATCTTTTGTTTTGAATAGCAGCGAGCAAATCTATGTCACTGATGAAAAGGAATGTTTTCAGGTCAAATTCATCTCAAGTGTAATTCTGGTGAACACAGTAGCTAGGCCCAGAATTCAAATTTTCCCCTGTCCCTTCAGACAGACTAGTATGTAGCATATACTGCCAACTGGAGTTCTTGTGGCTACGTGGAACAAAATGTGGATATGAGTAGAAGTTTAATGGAGTATATACATACATACATATAAGAGATGAGAAACTTGACTTTTCTGGGCAGGAAAATCAAGATACTCCAGAATAGCTTAAATGTGGCCCGGCAGTTTACTACCAAACCCAATAAAAATACTTAAAAGGGTATAAAATGCAGTATGGTAGCAAGTAAAACACTTGGCCCATACTCTGGCATTATGAATTGTGTATTATTCTATTGTACTAACTTGATTATTGCATCTATAAATATGTAAAATTAAGAATAACCACTAAAAGTGTTGATCATATCTGTTAATGTTAAGTGAAAATTAAAAGCATTGTGATTGAAACTGCTGTGGGAAAAAACAAACAAACAAACAATGACAACTGCAAGAACTTGAGCTTTCTTTTTGGATGCATCAAGCCTGCACTGAGGACAAAATTAACCAAATATAACAGTAAATATACCAAATGGAGTCCATAAGTGCACACACCAGGTGCACACGTTCGAGTATTGACTTTGCTGTAAGAAAGAAGTTTTGCAAATACTAGGTGGAAATTTCAGTATTTGTGGGATTGATGGGAAGAAATATGCTACTGCTTCTATGAACAATTGAGATGATTGATTAAATTCTCAGTTGTAGCATCTCTAATTGCATGTACTTTCTCATGGAAAGGACACTGGAAAAGAATGAGGTCTAAAATCTCAAAATGAAATCTGGGACATGAAATATCACTTGATACAAGCTGCACGTTTTGAATTAAGCACAAGAGAAAGTCTTGGTTCTTCCTCTCATTCAGATAGCTTAGGATTTCCCTTTTTTTCCTTTATATATGTATTGAACAAGCAAAATGTTATACTGATTAAGATCAAAGATTTATTTTTCTCTAGTGAAAAGGAATTTTTAAATTAAATCTATATTTATTTCATACTTCTTTGATTATTCTCTGTAAGTAATATGGAAGAATTGTTGGTGGATTAGAGGTACAGAAACAGGAATTTCTGTAATGATCAGTGAATGGAGAGTAATAGATGTATTTTGATATAGATGGAGAGGTTTAACCAAACCTCACAATTCAGTAACTAATTACAGTGATTAAGACTACAGATTTGCCTCTCCTATCACTTCCTTCTTTTCCCTAAAGTAGCTCTTCCTGTTTTTTTTTCAGATTTGCCCTAATCCAAAAATATTTTTACATTGTATGTTGTGCAAAATTTCTCTCCCATCAAATCGTGCTTTGAGATTCAGCATTTAGTTCACCTTCTGTGCATAAACTCTACTAAATTCGTAGTATGACAGCCTTGATTCCTTGTGCTTTACCATTTCCACTGGTCCAAGTTCAAAATAGAATCAAGCCAAATTGTCATGGTGAATAAAGAGTGGAGGTACACAGCACTTCAAATGTTAAGGTATATTGATATTTCTTACCACATCCTAGGGCACTTAAGTTGGAAAGGGAAGGATTTTATGTGTCTAGATTCCACAGAGAAATTGAACTAAATTCTGTCAGGCAAACCTTGACACAATGCAGCACCAGACAGTCTTCAAAACTAGACATCCACATTTGCAAGCTCTTTTTGAGTACCTTGTGTTGTAAGCAGCGACTACATAAATGACAATGAGCAACAAATAAGGATCAAATAAAAAATTTACATAATTTGACTAAAATTAATGTTTAAGATGAGGAAGGAATTCTATAAAGGATTTTGTAATGGAACTTAGTCCACACCAGTGATTTCATAATTAAGGCATATTTTCTCCTTAGGATAAGAAAGAAGAACAAAAAGTTGAGGCTGGGTTAGCAGTATAAGATATTTATTTAATAAACCCTTTAACAAGTTATTTATACTGGCCAATCTATATTTCCATGGTAACTTCATGAACAAATGAAAATAAGATTTGCCCTCTTCAAGTAGAAGGCTAAGGAACATAGGCTGAATATCAAGATTATTTATGTTTTGCTGAGGCAAATTAGTTTTTATTCTCCTGTTATCACCCTCTTTATATCCTGGTAGTGAAGAGTAATGCTTCAGATGTGATGCATTAGCAAAGAGCAGAATGTGAATATGTTGGTCAAATGTAGAATACTTCATCAGAGCATCAGTCAGAAATAATTTCATTTAGAAAAGAAAGTATAAATTAGTTCTGTAAAGCAGAAAGGCTTGAGAGCACTAAGACAAAGCCACATTGTGGAGGAGTATCTGTTCAGGATTCTTACTTTAAAGCCCTGTATAGTACCTTTAAAAAGCTTTTCAAAGGCAGAAGGAAAAATCCATTAATAAAAAAGGACATGACACATACAGAGAAGTCACAAGACTGGTTAGAGGGTCTTGTGTTGTTTTCTTTTCTTTTCCCAAATTGCCACAGACTGTGCTTATTCTATCATGCTGTTAAGATGCATGCAGCATATCAGTCATGGCATAACTACTCATCAAAAGATATGTGAAGGTGCTGTGTGGCTGCCAACTGTGTAAGCTGAGAAAATGCATTCCTGTAATTCTGCTTTCCTGATATTGCTGTCAGAAGGCTTTTGAGGTGTTTTTTTGGTTGGTTGATTTGTTGTTGTAGGGTTTTTATATGTGTGTGTGTGTTCTTTTTTTCTGGTGCACAAACATAAAATTTATTTCTCTGTTTCACTGATTAAACCCAAGTGTCCCACAGTAATTCAAATAAAATTTGCTTGATCTTAGGGCTTTTATATTCCTAAGTGCAAGGTTTCTTGCCACCATAATTTTAGAAATACACATTAATGAAAAATTCCCCATTACTCATAAGTACGATGTCCAATTCTGAAATTGTCTACACTCATTCAGCCTAGTGAAGCATGACAGTATCCCATCACTTGCAGAGGCACTTATTTTCTACTAGATATCAGCAATATTTTAGAGATAATTATTTGTGTTATTGTCATTGTGACAGTGAATTTAGCTTCCATAAATATACAGAATGCAGAACCACAGAAAGATTTAAATCAGATTTACAGAAACTTTGTACTTTATACGATTACTGTCTCATGATGCAAAAAACAAAATTAAAAACCCCACAAACTCCATCTCCTTCTCACATTCCTAATATTTTATATTTCTTTCTGTATGCATATGTATTTATATATGTAAATATGTATGTATATAATTTCATGAATGGTATAAGACTGCCATCTACAGGGTATACAAGAAAAAACATTTTAAAAGGCTATACAATTTTTTAAAGCAAAGAAAATATTCTGACTTTTTTTTTCCTAATGATTTGCTAATCTCTCCTGCAATCTCTGAGAAAGAATTTTGTAGTTGATCTTTATACTAGAATTGTTGTGTTTAGGGTTTTACCACACATAAATCCAAGTCAGCAAGCCCTAAATTTACCTGTCTTACAAGTTTATTTTGTGCCTTCCCGTACATAAAAATGCTTCTTCACAAAATGCTTTGAAATCCTATTTCTATTCAATAGGAAAATTTCAGATATGTATTACTGATTATTGCAATATATTAAAACTAAATATTTAAAATCATAGAGATCAAAAATCTGATAGTATGGTGTTTCTTTCTAGACATATATGTCTAATCAAATAGTACAGGTCTCCAGACATATATACAATAAGGCTTTTACTTGCAAAATAAACATTTATGTACATATCTGTATTTGACAATTATTTTTATACAATGCATTTTCTTTCTTTTTGGCCATCATAACTACAAGCAACCATTGCTGTTTTGTATTTAAAAAAAAAAATCACCACCACAAAACCCCTTTAGTTTGTATTTATTTTATCATGTATGCTTTGAATCTTGTTCATTCCAAAAAAGAATAAGCCAGGAAATGCATAATCTGAATAAATTTGACCACTGCAAATGACCTTTGATCATATTCACTTGCAGAACTCCTGCTG
>NW_009594665.1:8868-15665 GCF_000690535.1 Cariama cristata
TGGAAAGATTGTGCACAGTAATCAGCTACAAAGTTCTAATAGAAATTGTCATGCTGCCCTAATAATAACTACATTTAGGATGAATAATAAATGAATCAGGAACGATTGTTTTGTGTTGGTCTTATTTTTAATTATTAAAACAAGAAAAAAACGGTGAGATATATATTATTATTTATAGCTACAGTACTATATATGTTATACAATACACAATGAGAGTTGGGAGACCTGAGTTCGTTCATCCTGAAGAAAAGGCAGCAAAGACAGACTCTAATTGGTTTCTTCAATTACCTATGGTGTAGTTTCAGAGAAAATGGAGTTAGACTCTTGAATGCATTATGCAACAAAAGAAGAGACATTGGGCACAACTTGCAGGAAGGGATGCTCCAATTAGATAAAAAGAAGGAAAAAAATATCAATGAGGTTGGTGAAGCGCTGGAAGAGGTACACCAAAGGGGTTGCAGAGGTACTAAAATGTGATTGGACCCTTGGCAATCTGATCTAACCTCAAAGCTGGTCCTGATTTGAGAGTGGTGTCAGATCAGATTTCCAGAAGTGCTGTCTAGCCTAAATTTTTCTAAGATTTTAGGATTTTTTAAAAAAATTTTCCCATCAAATTTTCCAGCTAAATTTGTGTTGATTTCAGTGGGATTTGTATCAAGCAGTTACAAAGCAGATGCTAATGTAGTTTGAACCTTGCACCTGTGAGTTTCAAGAATAAAGGGAAAGCACAAACTCAGTGCTAAACAGAAATCTATTTGTGCCTTGTGGAGTTAATTAGCAATTGATTTAAACTAGCTGTAAACACATATGTGCTGTTAATGATTCTGAATAGCGCTCTTTAGGGATCAGGTATGAAAATATAAGTTTAAAAAAAACCCTCAAAATAAAGAAAAAAGCCAACTCCATTGTTTTAAACTCTTCTTAACTCATATTTTGAAACTTTTAATGATAATATATTAGCCACACAAGAAAACAGGCAAACAAAAATAGGACCTAATGTTACCTAAGTTCACTAAATGGCTTGTGACATCAATTTATAGTGCAATTTATAATAAGATATAGATAAGAAACAGGAGTGGGTAAACTAACAAGTTTAACTGATTACACCAAGTAAAAACACAAGAATTGTGTTTGCTGCTAAGACATGCTGGAGCAGGAAAAAAAATTGAAATGGAACTACAACAAGAAAGCAGTTATAGTAGGACTAGCACTACCAAAATTTTGTGAGTTTTATTATAAGTAAGGTACGAGGTGAAGAAAAAAAAAAAACAAAACACAGGGAGAAGACAAGAAAAAAAGAAGTTGATGCAATGTTTTCACATTTGCTTTTTGAATAACCTTCAGAAAAGACAGAAGCCACTGTCCAATGATAAAGGTTGCAAAAACATTGGAAGAACCTTTTGTGTTTTGTTTAAATGCCACTTTACAGAAGAGCAGATTACCCTGTGAATCTCTTTTACTGCACAATAAGCTTATTTGAAACAAATCAATGCTTTAGCAAGGCTTGACCAAGATGTTCTGCGAGTAGGGAGGTGGTAGGCATAGGGGAATGTAACTGTGAGTTCATGACTACTTCACAGGCTACAAAAAGAGTCTTGCACCTGACAGGGAAATGGAGATGTTAACTTTCTTTGAAGAACATCTTCCCCTCTCTAAACCCATAACTGATTTCTAGACACTGCAGCATATTTGCCTCTAGGTTTCTAGCCAACCATTTTTTACCAAAAGGGTGGAAAAACATGCAGTCCACATGAATGACACCACCATAATCAATTTAATAGCAAAATCAGAAAATAACTTGGCTGAAACTATTTGTTTGGAATAGTTATTACACATAATGTGAGTTTCTAGAAGAAAACAGTTATTATGACTCTTCATTTTTATCTCAAATGCACGAATTTCAGTTACAGAAATATTTTCACAAAAATGTGAAAAGACCCTTTCCATCTTTCTACCAAGTTTGTAGTTCAGGCTGTGTGTAAACAAATGCTAACCAACATGAATTAACTAAGCAGTACATGTTGGATTTACATTCTCCAGATATAATCCGCTAAAATTAGGTGGATGCTGAATAATCTGAGAGCAGCTATAGACCTTTCTAACTAAAACATTCCTATGGCATTTAATTGAATTTTCTGAAACAGTATCGAGTATATGTTCCAAGTGCTCCAATTTGTTCAAACGTATAAAAATGGAATTGGGGACTTGGAGGAATGCCTTAAAACTTAGCATACTATCTGTGAATATACAACACTGTTAAAAAAAATGTATTCAAAATTTTTTTTAAGTTATTGCTTTTACTTTCAGAGGATAATTTGATAGGTATTTAATTATTAATTTAATAAATTTTTAAGGACAGAAAGCTTTGGCACCTCACTGCCTTTGACTGTCAGCAGAGTAGGTTATCTAAGTCTCATATCTATCTTAGATGATCTCATTGAGAGACTGAAAATTGAAAAAACTGTAGTGGAAAAGTTGACAACTTGAAGTGTTTTAAGATCAAACAGGAAGACTACAGACAGATGCTGCACATAGGGCCTCATGCCATGTAGGTTTTAATCTCCTTATATTGGCACTGCTGAAGTCAACACAGCAATCGCACAATCACACATAACAGTTGGGGTTGGAAGGGGTCTCTGGAGATTATCTAGTCCAACTGCCCTGTTCAAAGCAGGGTCAGCTAGAATAAATCACCCAGGAGAATGTCCAGTCAAGTTTTTGAATATCTCCAAGGACTGAGACTCCTGTTTGACTACACTCAGATTGAAAGATGTTTTTTGTTACGGTTAAGTGGAATTTCCTGTATTTCAGATTGAGCCCATTGCCACTTGTCCTCTCAGTGGGCACTACTGTGGAGCATCAGCAACCATCTTCTTTACTGCCTCCCATCAGATATTTATATAAATCGATTATATCCTTCCTGAGCCTTCCATACTCCAGGCTGAACAGTCCTAGCTCTCTCAGTCTTTCCTCACAGGAGAGATGCTCCAAACCCTTATTCATCTTCATGGTCCTTTGCTGGACTTGCTCCAGGATGTCCGTATTTCCCTTATACTGACGATTAGACCCAGAACTCCAGATGTGTCTCCCCAGGTCAGAGTAGAGGGGATCACTTCCCTTGACCTGCTGAAAACATTTATCCTAATGCAGCCCAGAAGGCTGCTGGCCTTCTTTCCTGCAAGAGAGCATATTCTATAAAATCCATGTTCTTTTTCAGAGCTGATGAATACGTGGCAATGAAACCAATGAATTTTTTTTTCTTTCCTCAAATCTTAAATGCCAAAATGAGCTGGTCCTGAGACTACTGTATCCTATTGACTGCTCCTATGCTGCCGTAGATGCTACAGACCACAATTTAGACTGAGTTTGGACTCTAGCAAGCTCTGCACATAAGAACATGTCTGTAAGTAGCTGGGTTATTTTGCACTTTGAATCTAGAAGTGAAGTATCAGTTGAATATTATTATAGTTCAACGATGTTGAAAAATAACACAGAAGTGTACAAGCATATCAAATATTCTGTTTTCCATTCAGTTAAATCGGTTCACTTTGAGTATAGTTCACCCTGTTGGAAGAACTAGCAAAAGTATTTTATAGTATTTTAGTCTCACTTAATCCACTAATTTAGTTGGGCGTTCTGCATTTCGGTACATTTTACCCTTTAAGGGAAATATTTGTGTAATATACTTAGCGGAAATCTAATTTGCAATAGAAATATTCCATTTAAATAATTGTCCCATATTGAAGTAATTTTTGCATTAGTTTAAATGAATTACAGCACAATAAGAACTAAAGTTATAAATGAAGGAACTCTGATTCTGCCTAAATAGTCTCCATTTCTATATAAATAGTGTTCCTTCCACAAAACAAGAGTAAGCAAGTTGTGTGTCTTGTTCTTTTATTGCTAATCTCTTTCTACTACTTTAATATACCGCAGTGGCACTAATCTGAAGTATACGTACTACAGTAAAAGAGAATAAAACAACCTTTGCTATAAAAATATCCATCACTATTCTCAAAACCTTCTGCAAGCTGGTAATAAGGAGATATAAATGACTTGGTTCTGCCAATTTCTAGTTGTGCAGTCAGTGTGAAATATAGAGATTATGAAATGTTCCTCTGTCACATATTTTGGCAGTGATCAGACTACCTAGTGAAATATGGGATTTTATTCTTAGTGCTTTAAGATAATAACAATAACTATAAAACTAATATTGTTCTTTCCTATAATTGCTGCTATTCATCATGTGGCGTGAGAAATTCAGGAACATGTATACATCACTTTATTTCATTGTAGGCTCCTGGATAAAACTATCATATTACTGCTAGATCTTTCTTACTTAAAGTATTATTCAAGGAAATTATATAATAATGACTGTATATGTTTGAAGACAATCTTATGGAAATAAGATAATATTAATAGTTTTATGCCTTACAGCAGTTTTTCTACGCATCCTTTGAACACAAAGACTCTGTGCTGAGACTACCAGTGTTATCAGTAACACATACCCTGTAGTTAATACATTGATGTAGTACATTGACACCTTGGCTAAAACAGTTGAATTCCACAATAGCTCTTGAAAAGTCAAAGAAAAGATACAATCAAATTTCAAAATTGAATAAATTCTAACAAGTGATGCTTTATAGTGGTTTGGAAGCTATAGCTTTACTATACTTAACTTTTCCCTGCATTTGCCACTTTGGTGAAATTTGTCAGGCCTTTTATTTATGTGAATTTGCAATTGCTTACAAAGCATTAGCCAAATAATTTCTCTCTTTTTGAATAGAAGGATGATTTTTTTTTTTCCTGTTTCAATCCCCTGTGAAATAAATCTTACTCATATAATGTAAGTGTGATGTTTTGATGTTTCTTGTTATCTTCATTAAGGTTTCAAAGCACCGAATTAAGGGTTAATGAGTGTTTGAATTTGTTGTGGGGGGAAAGGTTAAAGGTATATTTTCAAGAAAATCAAAGGATAGAAAACTTCAGAGCAGATTTATTTTAATCTAATTATATCTTTTGTGAAATTAATTAAATGACACTGTACGTGTTGGATTCTTAAATTTAAAAAACTGACAACCATTTAAGTTGTCCATATACATATATTCTGTAAGGTCCTTTTTAACACATTGAGACAAAACCTGCAAGCTCTAATGAAACATTCAAAAAATGAAGGCATCTAATGACTTTATAACTTCACAGATGGAACCCATCTAATCTAATGTATATTTCTTCAGCTGAGCTAGTCACTCTTGGTTTCTAGTGTGTTGCATGGAAAGAAGTAAATGTTTGAAGGGCAGGATTTATCCTAAGATTGACATCTAAAATCACAGAAACATAGAATCATAAAATGGTTTGGTTTGGAATGAACCTTTAAAGATCATCTAGACCAACCCCCCTGCCATAGGCAGGAGCACTGTTCTGTAGATCAGCTTGCTCAAAGCCCCATCTATCCTTGAGGACTTCCAGTGATGGGGCACCCACTACTTTTCTTGGCAATCTATTCCAGGGTCTCACCACCCTTATAATTATAAATTTCTTCCTTATGATGTCTAATCTAAATCTACGCTTTTTCAGATTAATACTGTTGCACATATTGCTGGTTCATGTCCAATTTTTCATCTACCAGTATCCCTAAGTCCTTCTGCAAAGGGCTGCTCAAACCCATTCATCTCCCAGTCTGTACCAATACTGGGGATTTCCCTGATCCAGGTGCAGGACCTTGCACTTTGCCTGGTTGAACTGTAATGGTGAAAATCAAGGAAATGGCCATACTAGGACAGGTATTCACAGTCTGCAGATTGAAGCCGAATGGTATGACCTCCAGTAGATACTACTGAAATATAAACCTTAAACACAGTTGTAGGTCAATTTTCAGGACTGAAAAGAACAAGAAATAAGGACTTGTTTTGCAGCAGGCATCTCACCTTGCAAAACAAGTCTGTTAATTCTGGTGTGTGTTCCAGAGAATTGTCTCACTTGCTTTCCTTACCCCTCAAAATGCAAGAATTCTTGTTGTGGCACTAGATTAAAAAAGCATTCTTCTTATTCTCTTACATTTTCTACTTTATGTGATAAAACTGAGTCATGATGAATCTTCTGGGACTGCATGGTTGCAGTAAGACATTATTTGGAAAATATGTCAGGTCTCTATGTCTTTATGCAGTGGTGTGATTGTAGCGATAAATGGAAGATCGGCTAATACTGTACTCTTCCACTTATGTCTAATTTTATGCATTGAAATATCACTGAGAAGGTAGTTAGGCAGGTTATTTCCTCTTTTTCCTCTTCAAAACATTACTAACTCACAAGGTGCACATAAAATTACAGTAACCATGCTACTATTCTGAGAGTTTCCCTCTTTCTTGCTAACAGCACAAGAGGAATTATCAGAAAAAGATTGTCACATTTTTCAATCCAAACTCCTCAGTTTCATTCAGAAAGTGTTGAAAAACAAGAAACAGAGGACTATTATATAAATTGTTCATCCTCATCACACTAGCTTTCATACAAAAGCAATTTCATCTGAGATCGTTTAGTACGTACAGAAAAAACCAAAACTGCCACTGTTATCTAAGTCTATCAACATTTTTAAGATAATTAAAAAGAAACATGAATATAATCTTATCAGTGGCACTTGTGTTGGTCTTCATGTGTCAGTAAACAAAACTGCATAAGAGGAGAAATTCCCATTTTGTCTTTGCAATCCTACATTTTTTTTCTTTCTTCCTATGTGTGTGGGAAGGAAGGAAACCATTGCTCCCCAGAATTGGCTGAGAACCAGAAGAGTTCAATGA
>NW_009594666.1:2500-16658 GCF_000690535.1 Cariama cristata
ATTTACACACAAGTTTCAGTGCTTCACCTGTTTTGTCTTGCCCCAACCTCAAATTAAAATTGTTTACAGCCAAGTACCCACAAAACAATAAAAACCAAGCCTATAGTACATTTAGTTGTGAAATCTATAATGCCTCCAGATTATAGAAAATGTCAAGCAATCAAGTCTTAAAAAAAAAGCTTTCTTACTGGTTGCCCCCCCCTCAGTACAAGGCCAAGCCTCAACTTCTTGCATGAGGTGACATCTGCAACTATTGCTAGTCCAAGGCTCACCAGAGCCTGATTAATTGTTAGTCCAAGGGGATTTTCGTTGGTCACGGACCAATGAACTACACGGAATTTCCACGGCTGTAATATATGGCTGTGACAATACCAAATTCTGCTCTTATTGCAGCGGCCACTCAACTAGCAAGTGCCGTGGTATCACATATTCGTGTCGCAGTGAAGTGTCAGGAAGCCTTGGACTCGAACAAGACTTCTTTTGAGAGCATACACAATGTTAGGGTATGTTCTTCATGCAGACCCCAGAGATTTTTTTTCACTTATTTTAGATTACATTAATCCAAGCTGAAAAAAAAAAAAAAAATTTAAAAAAGAGAAAAACTCCCTTCCCCTCTTTAAAAAAGATGAGGGGTACTGCATCGTCTTGATAGGTCACCAGCCACCAGAAAATCAAATTACAACTGTATACTTTGGAGAAAATGGAGAGAAGCAAGGCTGATTTTTCTTTTTTCCTGTATTAGCAAACTGAATCAACTGACCAGGTGGTTAACCACCACCGTACCGACAAGAGAGGAGAGGAATGCTGGGCGTAAAGGCTTGCCTTTGGGGGGGCAGGCATTAAACAAGTTCATCTACACTGGGTCACAGCAACTGAAAACTAAGGCTGCGGAGTCGAACAGGCACCCTTAAACATATCTCAGTGGAGAATAAAAGTGTTTCACAGATCAACCTGGGTAACATTTGAAGAATATGACATTGTATAAATGACAAGATTTTCTCAGAATCTCTACAAGTAGTAACCTGGTCCTTTAGAATACAAAGTGCTAACAGTACCAGATCTCATTTTAATGGAAAAACAAGCAAGCCACTGACTTACAGAAAATTAAGAGTGGCCTCAATTCCCATGATAAATATCCAGTTATGTTTACTTTGACTAACACGAACATGGTTGAAGCCTTCAATGCTCGGCACTGTAAAAGGGACGCTGGCCCGCAGCTTGAACCAGCCGCAAGGCAATGGGCTGCTCACGTCTGTAAACCCATAGGGAAAGCTAAGGGAAATATCAAGGGGAAAGGGAAACCCACAGAATTTAATATCCACAGCAAAAGGAATGAAAATCCATTTCTAGTCAACGTAGTTTTGTGGAAAAGAGCACTCAAGTAAACCTGGAGACTTTTTGTTTGGGGGTGAGGAGTCTGGAGAGAGGTTTTGAGAAAATTATAGATGTCTCCAAGGGATACTTTGGTTGATAACCTCAGACAGATGTCCAAATGCCACCTGAAAGTCACCGATGACCAGTCTGCATTACCCGGAGTTATTGGCGCGTACGCAGTGGGTGCTGGCCGACATAATTACTGAAAAGTCACGTGGAACAAGACGAAAGGATGAGCCTAAGACCGGTGGGCTTGTGACGATTCAGTTTTCTGTCCAGCATTTTTTATGCATTTACAGAATATAATAAAATCTCTGTCAATTAAGCATGTAGATGAGGCAGCATTGAATGTGGTAATATATGAGGACTATGCTACAGAGGGGGGTACTCAGTCTGGCACAGGGGTGCACCAGGTCACGTAAGGACTCTTGAGCCTCAGGCAATACAAAGAGAATCTCTCTTATCTTAGACACAAACATCACGGACTTTTCCTTGGATTAAATACTATAGCAGGAGCAGAGCAGATCAAGTTCCAATATAGGAAACAAACTCCTTCAAGCTTGGAACAAGGTAAAAATCAACTGAAAGATACAAAGGCATAAAAAATTTAGTTCTAAAAAAGGCATCGTTACACTGGACCAAAGAAAGGTTAACACACACATCTCTTATGCCTAACAGAAGCTTGACTGGTATCTAAAGACACAACTGTGGTGTTAGTGAGTATTATCTTTGTATCCTAAAACTACTTCTATTATAATTCTCCCAGCAAAGCTGTGGCAGTGTTTTTGGCAGTGACCGCTGTTTTCCCAGAAGGGAGAGGGCACCAGCACCCCCGTGGTCTCCCAGCCCTCGCCGCCCCCGTGCCACCCCGACTGAGGAGGGAGCAGGAAACCCAGCCAGGTTTGTGAGAAGCAATGCAGGTGTTTACATAATCTAGTTCATTTCTAAATACCTAACCTAATTACAGTAATGGAGAGCTTTCCAATGGGTTCCACAAGCAGCAAAGGAGGCTCAGAAAACACCTAACTACAACCCCTGAAGCCCGGCATACGCTCGACTTACCGGCGCCCTTTGCATTTTCAGCCTAGAGACTGAAGGAAGCTTCTAGCCCGGGGCAGACATAAAATTCACCTACAGTAACAGATGAGCTGTTTATCACTCTTTGCAGAATATTTCTTAGCGGCTCCCCAAACACCACGAAGCTGACCAGGATGAGATTGTCTCATAGATATGTGGAAAGACTTTCCCACTACTCCCCATCACAATTAAAATTGCTGTTACACTTACCGGCTAGTTATTTCTAATATTTTCCCAATGAGATCTTTAATTTTGCATTTGGAATTTTAATTAAACCTTTTCTTCATTGAGGGTTAGCAGAATTTCATCGCAGCACCTCTCTTAAAACTTTGGCCCAACTCAAGATTTCACACGGTGTAACCCCACTGTGGTGGTAAATAAAAAGTATTATTGGGCTGGATAGTCAACTTCAGACAAACCGAAGACATGGCTAAGACCGTTAAAGCTTTAAATGTCAAATTCTTCCTGTGACAATAAAGAAGTCACATGGCTTTTAATACTGATGATAAAGAAAGGCACCATATTTATTTCTGATAGGCTCAGTAATTCTACATGGAACACATTTTCTATGCACTTCACTTTATGATAGCATTATATACTATTGGTATTTGTGCATAGTGACTCCAGAAAGTAAACTAGTTACCCAGTGATGTACATGGTAATCTACCATAAAATATGCACTTCTAATTTTAAGTAGAGCTCTACACGAACCTAAACATCAGATACTTTAAGATACATTATCTACACTCCAAGATACATTTCATAATTTGTATGTGTTAAGTAATCACCAGCACTATGATCTAAAATCAGCACTATAATCTAAAACAAATTCTCTTACAGTCGTCCCTGATTTTTTTTTCCCCTCAGTACCTCTGAAAACTTTTTCACTTCCTTGCAGAAGCTTAACACCTAGGAAATTAAATGCAAAACAATTCTGGCCTAGTCAGTTGTATTTTTGCTTCAAGTAAGTGTCATCTCAATGATAAAAAACACATGAAATCAAATCAAATCAAATCCAACTAACCTAGATGACAATCCAACCAATTAAGTAAACACAGAAACTACAGAATTACAGAAAAATGAACCTCTGGAAAAAATTACTCTGGAAAGTCTTCTACCGAAGCAGTCAACCCAACACAGAATGAAATGCACTTGCATCTTTCCCAACAGACTTTTTCAGCTTTTCTCCACAACCCTCCCCTGAAGAGACCTTCCAACCTTTTTGGACAGTTTGCTCCAGAGCATCAGCAGAGGTTTTGTGATTCCCGGTTGGGAACTCTCCTGCTCCAACGTCAAACTTTCTGTCCTCTTCCGCACAGGCATCTCAACAGATGATTTCCACCCCGCCCGCTGCTTCATACACAATGTTTTCTAGACCCGATCATGGTTTTCACAGAAGCCACTGCTGATGTAATTTCAATTGGACTCAGCTGAGCATATTTCTCTGTCCGTGTCTCAGGACACTGCACCTGATTCTCAGAACAGCAGGACTTCACCGACTCACACATTTGGCTTTTCACATGCCCACATGTCAACTCGCATTGACCATCTGCACGTCCCTCCCTGCTGAAAGGCTACCTGTGAGTTGTCTGCCTTGTACGTGGCAGTTGATTAGTCTTGATAAAGACCTTTACCGAATATTTGACAATTTTCAGCTGCATCACCTTTATTTGACACTGTTTTCTCAATGTGTGAGAATTATTTTAAACACTGACTCTACCTTGTAGTACACCTCCATTCCCTCCTACCTTGATGCTACCTGCAAATTTAGGAACTGTGCTAGCTCAAGCCATTTCTCTAGACGGCAGCAAGAATGCCATCTGAGGATGTCTTACTAAAACCCCAAACATCTTCCTCTTCTCACTTACATAAAAAGCCCGATATGCAAAAAGTAAATTGATAAAACCGTACTTTGCCAGATCCACAATGCTTGCTGCACCCTTCCTTGTTATCATCCAAGTGCTTGCAATAAAAAATTTAGAATAAAATAAAGCAAAACCAAGTCTATAATTTCCTAGATTCAGTTTAACCTTTACCCAAGGCCCTTCTACTAGTGGTAAAAGCTACGCGCTTCTCCCCGTTTGATCCGAGAGCTTGCCCAGCCTCTGTGAATTTTCAAACGTGTCTGTTGGTGTGACTACAAGTGCTTTAGCCAGTCCCTTAAGTATCCTCAGATTAAAATAATCAGGCCTTTTAAAACAGGCAGGACTCTAACAGTAGATCTCCTAGGCTGAGATCTTATCCATTTTCTGCTGGTATTAATTGTGCTAACCATCTGCTCACTTTTGATTTTTTTTTAATTGAAAACAAATGCACAAAGTCATTGAACACTTCAGTCTCATTTGCTAATAGCTCCCTGCTTCCCTCAAGTAGCAGACCAAACACTTTACTTGGTCTTCCTCTTATTACTAATGTACTTACCCATCGATTTCTGTATGTCTCCTGCTAGTTCCATCTTATTTTGTGCCTTACTTCCTTACCTTGTCCTTGTACACTGGTACTATTCCTTTGGCACTCTTTCTTTTGAAGTGAGCTGCCCTTGTTCTCTTTTCTTTCTTGTGTTTAAGGTCTTTGAATGACCAGCTTGCAATATAGCCATGCAGGATTCACCGACTGTCTTCCTTTTCCCTACGCTGAAACTTCCCTCCTCTTTGATTAGTGACAGATCTTAGCCGTTTTGTCCTAAACATCCCTCCTGTAAAAACTCGATCACCCATCTGAGATTATTAAACTCTGTTTTCTCAAAGGGCATTGCTTTCGTTTTGTAGATTTTCCTGTTTCTTCTTGGGGATTGCAGATCCTCACTTCACCAGCCACTGATGCTCATTCTGTCTTACAGCTTTGGATCACAACATGGATCACGATGGTGGAGTCGCCATCCCTGGAAGAGTTTTCTAAGAAAAGACTGGACGTGGCACTTAGTGCCATGGTGGTGTTAAGGCAAAGGTTGGACTTGATGATCCCAGAAGTCTCTTCCAACCAAATCAATTCTGTGATATGACTCAATACCACCACATCAGAATAAAAATCTAAGAGCTTCTTCCCGCCATTGTGGCATGTCACATTTGTCATTTGCCCCCAAAGAGGTGCCTAAGGAGTTCAAGCCTCCTCATCCCACGATGTCCTGGACTCTGCTTTGTCCCGCTGATGGGAACACTTTATCTTAGGGGTAACTTTGTACTCTGATTTGAAGTCTTATGAATTTTTAAAATGAAGAAAAGCAAATTTATGACAAACTGTTATTTGGTAGTTAACAAGAGGATAATTAAGAGTGTCAGTCTGGTATTTCACTTGAGGCAATCAGAACATGTATTAAAAATGAAGAATGTTTATAAAATCTCAGCAGCTCCTGGTACAACCAGAGTCATCGGCCTCTGTCAGGCAGGATGCCCAGTTTTCCAAGTGATTATCTGGACTCCTAAGAAGGACCTATTCTTTGTCAGATTTCCTGGACTGGTATTTCCCTACTTCAGAGCAAGATTATACTGTACCTCTTAGACCATCATAACAAAATCAGAAATTTCCTTATAACCCATTTGCGTTCAACAACCACACTACCTTTTATACATCGTCTGACTTTCATAAGACAATACCACAAATCCTCTCCTACCAAAAAAATGTAGGAAGTAAAGAAGTGTTCGTTTCTTTCAGTTCCCACCTTCAACGCCGGTAGAATTGTACTACTGCCCTATGAATATTCTGGGCACATAGAATCCCCTCTTTTATGTTAGTGGGATTAGGGCAAAAGGAAGTCAAAATAATTTGCTGTAATGAATCTTGAAAATTGCCGTGTGAAGATAAACTCATTTCATGCCCAGAAATCAGGAAATAGCAATCCTTAACCCACACTAAAATGAGTTTACTTTGGGAAAAGCCACTTACATGTTGCAAATTTCTTCACAACTATTGTACATTCAAATACTTTTACATAAAAATCATAAAAATACATCCATGAAGCCACACGTGAGAACAGCAATGGTATATAAATACAACCTACCCCTCAGGGGGATGATAAGAACACAAAGAGTCTATACAGGTAGCATTTGGGAGACCAACTTAAGCCTCAAGGATAGAGGATGATTAAGACATTTCTGAAATATTTTCAACTTACTCTTTGCCACACCTGGTAAGTCTTCCATGCCCCTTCATAGCTCTTGGGTAGGGAAGACATCACTTGGAAATGCTGATGGCAGAGCTCCCTGGTTGTAAAGTACATGAGATCCCCTCTTGAGCAAATCCTCTTCATAAAAATCTAAGGATCTGGAATATTTAGGCCTTTTTGTGTCCTGGTTGTCTCACCACCACCATTTTCACCCTCCAAGAACAGCCTGATCTGAGGACATACAAATACTTCAACCAGAGTCTCTACATTTGGGCAAGCTGTACTAATAAATCTGAATCCATCTGACAAACCTGACCTACGGGTTAATCTATTTTACAAAGCCTAAAAAGAGATCAATTTTCTCCTTAAAACAGATAGCCACAGTAAAATTTAACACTGTATTTCCGACTCTTATGGCAGTTAAGGTTTTAAGATTGGATTATTCAAAGTAATTCAGTGACACCGAACCGACTTAACTGTCCTGAGGTTCAAAACCCACATTTTGGTACCCTTCCTATGAAGACAGGAAAATGTTGGACATTTTTCATTTAAAATATACGTTTTCTTGCTTGACACAGGAATTAGCATGCTACTGACAAAATGAACAGACCTGGAAAATGCAGCAATTGTTTTATCAACACTAAAAGGAGTCCATGCAGTTTAAGACTGTAAACCTCCCCTCCCGGACCCCCAAACCCCAAAACGGACAGAGCTATCTGCCAGCCAGTGGGAAGCAGAAATCCCTCAGACTGTGAAAAAGACTGTGTATATAGACACGTGTTCAGAAAGGAACTGTGGGATTTAAACCTCGGACTTTCTCAAAATACAGCAAACCAAAGCATCCTGGCTATTTTAGTTAACATCCAGCCTCCACCTAACATACCAAGGAAGAGACGCTCAGTCTGTTGGATTTATTACAGCTTTACAAAGTGGGGGTTTTTGACAGTAATTTTTCCTGCGAATAACAGCACTGGTGTTTGGAGCAGCCTGTGAAGCAGAGGCTCAGGGTCCTTGGCCTCTCTGTTTACAGTTACGCTGCCCCTTCTCATGTTGCCTGTGTAGGTCATATGGGAATAGTCCAAAATGCACCAATACACATTTTTGTCTCCTCGGAACAGTGTTTTTCACACTATTATAGTTAGGAGTATGCCAGGGTTTACACTTAGATTTTATTTTTCGGAGGTGTATAATTATAAAAATTTACTTCAGACTCAGCTGCCTATGTACAACTGTACGTACAGACAACTGCAAAAGAATGAACCAAACACGTTCAAGTCAGATACTCTGCTCTATTTGTGATTTGGGGTTACAGCAGCACAAGATACGGAGCTTTCCAGTTCTGTGTCTGTACACAGCCATCATAAAATTGGAAATAAAACCTTATTTCCCATTTTTGAAAGTTGGCTTTCCTGCTGGAGCTGAATACTCTGCATTCCTCCCACTAACAAATATCAGGAAAAAAAATATCTTTTACACTCCTCCTTTGTTGCCATCGGATTCCAATGCCATATTACCTTCCACTGTTTATCTGTCTGAGGAACATGGGAAGCTTGAAATTATTTATTTTTTTTTTTGGTGTCCAACAATGCTAATCTGACATTTCTATTATTTCTCATCAGCCCAAGCGATTATGGGACAGAGCAGAACACATACCAAGCTGCGTGCGAGGAAAGCAGCATTTCTTGTGATCCTAGATTTGCCCCAGCAGCCAATGCCTCTGAGCAACTAGAACTGCCTCTTCGGATGCTGCCACCAGCCAGCACAGCTGGGACAGTCGGACCACATCACACAGCTGTCTTTTAGAGAAAGATATCCATAACTCATTCTCTGATAAACCCTGAATTTGGAAATCCCCTCCTTTCACCTCCACTGCATCGGTTCTTGCACTCAAGAGGTCAAAGTTAAGCACACAGTTCTGGGAGGCAGCATTTTCTGGCCATCTGAAGGGGAGTTTCTGCCTATGGAGGAGTTTCAGAGCCTTCTGCACCTTCTCATTATTGCTATGGCACCCATTTTAAGCAAAATAAACATCAAAGCATAATTACAGGAAGATATTATTATTGCTGAATTTTATATGAAATAAACAATGTTCATAGATTCGAATAATCTCTGCCACTAAAATAGTTCTGGCCACAGAGACTTTAGGGTTATTAGTGTTCAACAGATGTGGCTTAAAGATCCAAGGGACAAGAGAGTTTTGTTCTCTTGGGAAAGTCAAGCTTTAATTCAACGCCTCGCTCAGAGAATACTCGACAGCGCAACGCTACGGGGACTCAGCTGCATCTTCAAGAAGGTAGCCATTTGACTTAGAAAACAAACGTTTTGTTTGGTATCAGATACTTCTGTATTTCAGTTATTTATCTGAAAACACCTCATTTGTCAGAGGAGATAAATCTCTGCTGAATCTCATGCTATGCCGATGTCTTGTGCGGCAGAAGAAAGAAGAAACTCATCAGCAAATGGCAGAACACGGGAGCAGAGTTTATGCGAGTAAAATCACCATTAATCATACAACCGTGGAATTAACTGAAAGTAAATACAGACTTTAGACATATAGATGGGGTTAAACTATCAATCAGGTACTTTTCAGAAAATTGTAGGTCGAAGAATCCATGTAAAAATCCAACCGTTGGCCACATTTGGTATCAAGCGAGTACTGTGGAAAACTGCTGAGGTCTATGCTATGGTTGTGCATTCTGGAGGGCAGAAGGTTCCTTGGCGGTTCCTCAGCCAAGGACAGCAGAAATTCATGCTGAATACTTAGTCAACAAGCCTCATAATAGAGGATAATGTTTCTAGTTATTTTTAGTCAGTAAAAAGGAGAAAAATACCTAAGCATGCCTGACAAGGAGGGACTGGAAGTACTGGAGGATTTTGAAACGTTCAGACAGAAAGCTTCTTATTTCATTCAATTTGAGAGGTGAAGAGGGAACTGTGCCACAGTTTGGAGGCAAGAATAAAAATTCCAGGAAACAGTCTCATGAGACAACTGATAGCACTCATCCATAGTTGGTGACACTCTGACTCTTTCATGAAAAAGGCAATTTTGCTTCCCAGAAAAATATTCTGGCACTGGGGATTCAAGAGGACAAGGCTCTCAAGGCGATTTCTGACTTTCTAACCCATATTAATATCTACAGTTATCAAATCCAGAACTTCAAACTGTGACTTTGTTACAAAAAGGATTCTCAAAAAATAAGAAAAGCTCTCTCTTTTGTCATATATTTATAGCTGAAGAAATCCCATCCAGTTAGCCAATTCTTTCCCAACAAAATCTGCTATTTTAATGCAGCTTAGCAGAAAAGTCTTATCAGGAATGAAGTTGTATTATATATCTCAAACCGATACTAGCAGGTGAAGATACTCTGGAAATAATTTAAAATAACATTTGATTTTATAGAAACAGTAATCACTTAAAACAAAAATCTTGATTCAGCAGAGTGTGACAAAAGATTTAGAGTAATTTTTTAGTTTCTAACAGAGTATCTAAATTCCTCCTTTATGGCATATTTTTGTTCATTTAATCATCTATTGTCTTTGATATATATAAAATTGACCTTGTGCACGGGACCTGAAATACCTGAAATTCCATCTCCTCTTTTCAAAAAGCAACCCCAAGGTGTACTGTAATTAGATAAAATCATCTCCCTAACCAATAGGTTAGAACAGAACATAGTGAAGATGCTTTGGAAAGGAACAGTTGGTTTCTAGGAAACTCACCATATAAAGCAAAAATGTTTCTCAGACAAGTTGTCTAAAAAGAAAATTTCCTTCTTCCAAAGAAAGGACAATCATCATCATCAAGTCTTGGGAATCAGTCTTTAAGATGTAGGACTTTTCGGTTTTGTTTTTCCAATATTGGAAAGAGACGGAAACAATTACAGAAAATGAGGGACGAACATTTCTAGAAAGAATGGAACACAAGTGTCAAATGTAAACATTTAGTGTGGATTGAATTAATTTTCCCTTGTAGCCTTTCGCACTTCTGAGGAAATTAATTCTGGGAACTACAAGATGAGAAGCCACTGGCTTGTTTCCAGTACCTCCTCACAGTCATCTGCTTGAAAATCAGCTTCAAAATTGCATATTTATTTTGGATGAATTACCCGTTTCTAGTGTTTTGAACAGCAAAGACAGACAGCTAAAATATTGACATTAAAGACTAGACACCAGTAGAAGAACTGCTAATTGTTTGCATGCAAAATGATTTTTCCTAAAAAGAGTAAACAACAATAAAGAAGGTGGTTGAGGTTTTGGAAATCATTCAAACTTTAGTTCAAAGAAATGGCTATACTTCCGAAACAAACTACTATCCGCTCATTGCCAATGAATTGCTCCGAATTAGGTATTACAGAAAGTATTTGACTTTACAAACTAACTTAGGAGTGAGCATATGGTTCAGGTCACTTGCACCAAGTGACTGCTTTTGTGAAAGGCACACAAATGTTTTTCTTAACTGTAACTGATCTCTAAACAGGACTACGGGCTGATGATCCTAAGGCCCAAATTTTAAACAAATACTCATGCAGAACCCACAAAATAAACGTTTTCAGTACACGAAAACCCTATATACAGCCCCCTACTCAGTCACTTGTGTCAAGTATGCTCGCTCAAATAAGTGTTCCTGGTGCAAGACAGAGTTGGTGTCTTGAATGAAATAAAATTTCATTCCCATCTCTACATCCTTAATCAAACATCATGACACATGAACGGTTAACAACTGCATCTTATTTATACTACTAGATGTACTTACTACTGTGCTGCAATGTGAATTAAGTTGTTAAAATTTCAGGACTCAGCCTGACATTTCCTCCTCACTCACAGACCATCAAACCACTGCCGCTTGGATATAATAAGTTGTATTTGTTCCCAATGTCGTGTTTGGCGTTATGCTGTGGTTCAAGAAGTTGTAATCTGTACAGTAACATTTTGCCTGCCTGGCAACAGGAACGATTTCTATTTGCATGGTAATGAGACATTTTATTTGACAAGGTGTTGAAGGAAAAGATGCAATAATTTTAACAGTTGGGTGTTACACTTTAAAACCCATTCAGCAACTCTGGGAAAAAACATTGCTTCAATACCAAACTTTATGTGAGCGGACCATGGAGCAGGAAAAGGGACCAAACACTGCTGAAAAAATAATCAGAGCACCCACCTGTATTCGTTGAAATATTAAACTGCACAGTACAAAGGAAAACTATTGCGTGGGGTCACTCTGGCTCTGTCTCCCGCGAGGTAAGGAAGGCCCCGAGGACAGACGGACAGGCAGGGCGGCGACAGCGCGGAGATGGACGCAGCAAGACGTACATCTTGCTTAACCCTCACCCACAATGAACTCAGACTTTACCTCGGCTCTAACCAAGAGCTCCAATGTTAACTTTACGTAATCTAATTAACCTGAAGTTTGCGATCCTCTCCCTTTTTTGCCCTACAATAAACAAACTTTGCTTTTACTTTAGGAAAGCTGGTACTCATATTGAATCATCTGTATTGCTGAAAATGCGGCATCTTTCGTCTCAGATGCCTAGCTTGAATAATGAGATATGCATTTGATTAGATGATGAACACAGATCTTATTTCCTCTGCAAGGAAACACTGAGAAGTTTAACCAAGGCCAGTGCAGCAGAGATGCGCAGACAGGTTAGAAAAATAAAAATCACATGGCTTTACCAAACCAGTGAACCAGGGCAGCACACTGGCATCACGGAAAAGTGATCTGAAATATTTTCCTAGATTGCAATTTAAAATAGATGCACAATTATTAGGTAACTAGCTATCCTGCCAGTGTTTAACTGACATCCCCCAAATTAATGGTACCATTTCTTTCCCAGGCCTCCAAACCTCAAGCAGGCTGATGCTCAACCACTGCACCCGGCCATGGGGTTGGAGCACAGCTCCTGGGGACCCCCTGGGGCCAGGGCAGGAAGGGTCACAAAGAAAACCAAAACCAAGTGGAAAGCATCAGAACATCATTATTTTAATCCATCCTCCAGAAAGGCTGAGCTGTGTAAACAATAACCTGCATGTCAGAGAGAGCCTGCCTACTTCATCCCTTACCAAGCTTATGGCAATTCTTAAGACCTTTAAAGAGGTATTTTTGCCTGTTTATTTTCTATCTGCTGGCAGTCTCCTAAAGAAAAACTTGATCAAACAGCAGTATAGTTACCAATATAAACCAATATTTAGCTTAAGGTAAACATGAAATAACCAGCACTACTGCATTCAGTGCTGCTGTGTGACGGCCGCCCGGCCAGCCCAGCGCAGTGCTGGGAAGACGCGTGCGTTTAGAAACTTCGGCTAAGTTCTGCAAACAGAGATATGCTGCTATTTCATTATTTCTTTGCAAGATGGCTAAACTCATCTAAATTAGTCAAAGTATAATTCAGAAAGAGGTTACTAACAGTTACTGAGAGGCCTCTTCTACCAGTGAGCTCCATCTGGAAATGAAGCATTTCAGTATTTTTGTTGCAAAACTACTATTTCACTTGGTGACTGGGAAGTTACTAAAAGCTGCTGCTGTCCACAGCAATCGCATTTTCTTTCCTTGTCAGAGCAGATGCTGAACTACTGCCAGAACACCCACACTTACATCCTACAGGTTAACGCCTGCAACAGAAGCTAAAGGCAGCATCGCCAACCCTCACCCCATGTCGCGATGTGAATGAAAAAAGCAGCAAGCATTGCATTAGCTTTCGTAACAAGCTATCTCTACACAGCCGAGAGGCTTTCTGTTTTTCCTAAGGAAACTTCAGATTTTGTAGAGTTTACCCAAGTACATGCAGACAAGTGTTTTTTCAGCTTTGTAGATTCAAACCCCAAACCACCTTTCCTTAGGTGAAGATTACAGGTCTCCTTCAAGTTCAAAAGAAACCAGAGAGACTTGGTACCTGCCTACAGAACCGTACGTACTTTCTGTTCCGCAGCTTTTGCTTTGCTGCTAGAGAATTCACGATTGCATGCCATCTTCAAAGTTAATATTTCAGTGAATTCACCTACAGCAGCCGTGGCTTTGCTTGTTACTCTGTGTATAAGACATACTAACTTCTTCAACCCAGTTTAAGCCATGTTAAATGGCACAGTTTGAAGTTACCTTATTTAGTTTCTAATTACCAAAATTAGCTTCGATATAAGAGGTCACCAAACCTTTTGAAGAGTATCGGAGTCTGACCGGACACGTGCTCCCCCTGACCTATAGCACAGGGGTTACTTTGCATCTAACGTTAACTCGGTGTCTCTCCAGACTCCTGTCACTGCCAAACACTTCAGGACGAGAACAAGACAAGCTTCGTGACAACCGACTACGTCACAGCCTCTCCATACCCCACCCAAATGGCTTTGCAACCCTCGGCAACAGAGTCGACATTTCATTCTCTATAGCACAGGGGTTACTTTGCATCTAACGTTAACTGTACACATCATTACCTGCATGAACATCTCAACTCTTCCAAAGATGCTATAAATTTTCCCATTTAGTGACAAAGTCCATGAAGTTGTCTTATTAAGTCTCCTTTTGCCCTTTCCTCCATCAAAATCTTCTATTCTCAGAGTGAATAAAGGTCCGAGGAGCCCATTACAGGAGGGGAGGAGGACTGTGTACCAAAG
>NW_009594667.1:0-225 GCF_000690535.1 Cariama cristata
CCCGCTGCAAACCTGGCTGCGGCTCCCCCTGCGCAGGCCCCACCGAACGCTGCCAGTGCCCCCGCCCGCGCACAAGGGCGTGCAAGTGCACGACGGCGTTCACCTGCCTTTGGGCGGCACGCCGGCTCTGGCTTGCCTTTCTGCACAGAGCTGCAGGTTATTGATTGCTGAGCTGTGAAGCCTCACGCTCTGTTTGCACAGCACCGTCGGCTTGGCAGTGACTAA
>NW_009594667.1:323-663 GCF_000690535.1 Cariama cristata
GTGCAGCAACTCGGGCAGTTGGGCGCAGCGTGCCAGGAGCAGGAGTGAAAACACCTGCAGGACTCAGAAGGTGATTTCTTGGCTCTGCGAGGCAGCTGGGGAGGCAGCCGACGGCGCTCAGCTGCGGCCAACCACGGTGTTTGCTTGGGAGGTGATGCACGGGCACACCCGCAGGGATGGGCACAGCTCCGACAGTCAAACCAGGAGTAAACACAATGCATCAAAATTTACTGGGAATTAACATCCCAAACATCTGCTGGAGCCAGGGGTAGTTTGGCAGGTGGCTGTCACCGGAGGAGCCCGCGGCGGAGGAGCCGGGCATGGCTGTGGGTGAGTCAGG
>NW_009594667.1:688-1010 GCF_000690535.1 Cariama cristata
TCACGGTTGGGCCCTGCCGGGCACAGAGCTCAGAAGGGTTTCGCAAACCCCAGCACCGACGGGGGTGTTGGCTCCCATCTATTTATGTCTCTATGGGAAGGCCAGGTTTGCACTGAAAGGCAGAACGTGCTCTTAAGCCAAGTGAATATATTTGGGGAAAATGTCACAGCTTTGGGGCATGCAGGAGATGCTTCAGACCAGGCACGGGACACCTTGGTTCTCTCTCTGCAGGCGCCCGGTGATGCTTTGGCACATCCCATCTCATGGAGCCACCGCTGATGGGGACAAGAGGGGCACCGGGTGACACCTCGGGGTATTTCTG
>NW_009594668.1:0-793 GCF_000690535.1 Cariama cristata
AACCTTGCCACACAAACCCAATACAGTGACAAAGCACATTCAAAACATTTGCACAAATCTATCCATCCTGCAAATACGGTCTGCAGAGTGATACACAATAATATCAAAAGAACTTTAGTGCTATCCTACAGTGGTAAAACTAGGTAGATACCTTTTTTCAGCCTGCCTCAGCCCTTACAACCAACCTGTTTCTTAGAAAGAAAAATGGAGCCCCAAGGCACTGCAATTGGTTACCATCAATGTGGGATAAATGTAAACATGATGAATACTCATGGAGGAAATAAAGTGGAGGTGGAACTGATTGTTTTTAATTCTGAGCCAGGACAATAACCTCCATCATCCAATATAGCCAGTAGTCTATGAGTTGGCTTCAGTCCAAATTCTGATTTGCTGCTGCTTTTAATGTTTGCTTTGTAATCACAAACATTTTGTTCCAGGGTACATCAGATCCAGGGTTTGTTTTTTTTTATACACAGAATTACTTAAGTACAACAGTTTTAAAGAAAAACAAACCACAACTTCCCTTGAGGAATCTCTCCTTCCTAAAAAAAATAACACAATAATTGTAAATTTGGAAACTTTGCTTAATTCAGATACTACCTGGGAGATAACAGTAGTAAATGCTGAATATTGTCATCTATCTGTTCTCTTTACAGCACTACATTGCATTCAGATTATGACGATTCTCAAGTGTAAAAATAAGTACAGTACAAATTCCTTGATGTTCAAAAGTGCTGACATCTGCAGTTTTGTCTTATGGCAATGGAAACTGCAGATATTTGGCATTCCTGAC
>NW_009594668.1:824-2840 GCF_000690535.1 Cariama cristata
AAGAAAGTTAAAATACAAATCTAGGCTCTTGACAATAAACAGTACCTTCTGCCCCCTTCCCAGCATCCTTGAACTTGACACTAGAACTTGTTTTGCAGGTAAAATGAGCTCAGACAGATGCTTTTATTGTTCAGTATGTACATTTTGTTTTATTCAATAAATGGATCTCCTCTTCTGTCAGATATTTTGGAAAAAGAAGGTTGTTTTTCATGCTGAATGCCTATGACCTGATGTATCATAACTGTATTCCGTCCACAAGTCTGTTTCTTTATCAAATATTCATATAAGTAAGTACCACTTTACCTTAACACTGCTTGTGGATACACTGAGATGCATTACCAGTAAAGTGGACTTATAAAGTCAGTAAGGAAATAAGACAGAAATAAAGATTTCTCTACAACATGAAATCTTGAGAACTCATCCTATGGTCCTTACTCAGTCAACTCCCACTCTGAAGGCAAGGGGATAGAAAGACTTGCAAAAACCAACCGTGCTTGTAGAGGTTGAAATTATTGTGGTCCAAACTGGCTTGATGATAAAACGGCTAGTACTTTAAAGAAGATGCATGAGGCTAACTGAAAGGTGACTCCAGCTCAGTTGCCTTAACCAGTACACAGAAATTATAGATCTGGACTTACAAATTCTAGCAACAGGAACTCGGATTTATTGACACAACAAGAATCAGCACTAAACCCCCCCCCCCCAACCACACAATTATGTGCCCCCCCACACACACACAATTAAGTGTCTCTGTTTAAAGAGAACTAATAATTTGAGTATATATGAAAAAAAGGAAAATTGAATTCACTTTGACAAAACAAATTCTCAATTTTCCTTCTAATATGATATGACTCATCTCAAATCCATTGCAAAGCAGTAAACAAACTACACTAACTCAGTAGCCATCATCTGCCAGGAACATTTTAAAAAGAAAACCATTACTGAGGTACTTTTCTTGTCTTCTATACAGAGAAACTTATTTTCCCAGCAGAAACAGCACTTCACGTTATCTTCTTTTCGTTTACCATGCTTCCCTCACTGCTAACAGCAACCTAAGAAATACCTCTTTAAGCCAGTAATTTATTTCTTAAGAATTAAATTAAAGTAGGTTGGACTAGTTTTAGGTATTTTCAAAACAATCCATTTCATTTAAAAAAAATCAAAAGAGGAAAGTTCAGATTGATTAGTAATAACATTGTATATGGGATGTATCTTGGATGATAAATATGTGGACAACAGCCTTTTGATTTTGTTGCTCATTCATTGAACTAATTTTATGATTGGAACTGTAACAAAAATAAAATGATCAGTCCTTCTTTGTTCTATAATCCTTCTGTAATCTAATTTCCTCAAAATAGCTGCAAGACAAAATATTGTCATGAAGATCAAAATGACAACTGTAAGCTGGCCTCTCCACTCGTCATTATGCATCATTGGTTTTATGATCATATAGTTTATATATGATATTATTATCATATAGTATAATATTATTATCATATAGTTAATAAATGAAATCTATATCACTTGATAACACATCTAAACTCAGCTTCTCTGCTGGTGTAAATCACCAGAGATGCATGAGGAGGGTTTCATGATGTTATATTTTTTGCAATAGTTCTTGTTTGTAGATTTTAAAATCTTTTGGGTCAGGTCCCTCACTGTGCTAAATGATACTAAATTGAAAAAAGAGAGCAACTTCAATTTCCAAAATATTCCCTGATTCATTGCTTTAAAGAAATGACTTCAGAGCTTCTCAAGAGTTGACAGGAAAAATCTAAATTGTCATGGCAACATGAGTTGAAGAAATCTTTGCTGTTTGCATAGATCATCTCCATGCTATCAGACTGTTTACTAAATGTTGCTAAAGAAAGCAATTAAAGGTTAATCTCTTCTCAGAACCAAATAAATTATATAACTAGTGGAAGCCAGTGGAGTGAGATATGCTTCAGATAGGTCAAAGAATTTGAGGCATCATGTATGTGGAAACAAACCAAGCTGTGTGGTGCAGTCGACACG
>NW_009594669.1:0-1316 GCF_000690535.1 Cariama cristata
TTTTGGCAAAAACACTTCACTCGGTTGGGAGATAAAAATCCACTTATCAAACCTGCTCTATCCAACCAGATGATATAAATGAGATTTCTGAGGTGCAGGGCTTGATGGCTATGAACAGATTCATCCCAATCTCAAAGATTGTGGGTACCTGGGGCTGCAAGGAGGGCAGTGCCCAGCCGTGCCCTGGAGGTTTTTTTTCCCCCCAAAGAATGAAATTCAGCGTGTTTTGCCCAAGTCCCTGCTTATGTGCAACGGGCCTTAACTGAAGAACAGCATTTTTTGCATTTAATGTGTTTGTAAATATCTGCTAACTCAGCGTTTTGCTGCTGGCATCCCAGGGGCATGCCAGGCATCTCCTGCGTTAGCTGGTGGGCTGATGAGGATGAAATCCCATTTTAACGAGCAGTTTCTCTCTCTATGTATAATCCAACCTGTATAAGACATACCAGGTCTGCAAATCCTTTGGGCAGACCTTTGGAAAACACCTCCCAAGCTGCAAAATCCCTTTGGATGCCTCCCTGCAACGCCAAGGAGCGCTGAATTACTGTTCTCCTCGTGTTTAATAGGCGAGTCCAGCAATAGCGAAGGGTTTTTCCATCCCTCCGTGCATGCCAGGATGCTGGGGAGGGAGAGCAAAGCATTCCCAGCAAAGTGTGGGTGGGCGTTTCGCAGCATCCTTGGATGCTTTCTGGCTCATGTTACAGCAAGAAACAATTATGGCTTGGGTCCTGAGTGGGGTTTTTTGCAGCACCTAATGGATGGGCTTCCTTAAGAGTCATCACTCAACCCAGAAATAAGTTAAATGCAGACAAGAAATGACCCTCTCCGGTGATGTTTAAGCCAGAAATCCCTCTGTTGCATGTTAGCTATGGTTTTACGGCCCGTAAAAAGCGAATTAATCTCTCTTTGGGTTCAGATAACGATGCTTTTTCTCTCCTCCCACCCCCGCCAAAATCTGGTCTTGTGTCTGGAAGTGTTTGAATTAAGGCCCTTTAATGTCAGTGTTTTGGTTGGGGCCGTTAGCAAGGGGCTTAATTAAACGAGCGAGGAAGACGCACAAGCCTGTCCCTTGTGATGGGGAGGAAAGCCAGGCTCGGGCTCCCTGCTCGTAAAAAAACTGGGTGCAAGCCGCCCGCTTTTGAGCAGGTTTGCCGTCTCCCTCGCCCCACAGCACCCACCCGCTGGGAGCGAGGATGAGATCGGGGCTTTTAAAATAGCCGAAAACCATGGCAAAATCTCGGATGGGTAAACGCTCTGTGGGCACTCAAAAAAAAACCCAAAAACCAGCAGCAAATTGGCAGGTTCGTTTTCAGTTT
>NW_009594669.1:1347-12462 GCF_000690535.1 Cariama cristata
TCAGTTTTTGAAGATGTGAGTCCCTGCAATGAGTTGCAAGGGGGGGGAAATATCAACCCCTGGATGAAAAGAGGTTACGGCAAAGCCCCGGAGGATATTCCAGCCTGGCAGCACCGACCTGTTCCTTTAATTGCCTTCGCAGAGAAGAGCTCTGATGATAAACACGGCAAAGGCTCGTTTGGGTTTGCACTGCTAATTACCCAGCTCCTCGGGCAGCCGAGCTTTGCCCCAAATAAATGTGGTCGCTGGCACAAACCCCTGCGCGCGGTGGGGACCAGGGAGCCCCTTCCTTGGGCTGGGAGCTGGGTTCCCTCCGCTTGGAAATAACACTTACGGGGTGCCCATAATAGTATTGTCAAATTATATTATCGAATGGCTTTGCAGATATTTTTTCCCGGCTCTTTTTAACCTTGCTCCCCAATTTTCCCTCTCTGTGGGTGAACGTAGGCAATGAGAAATTAATTCAGGTGGTTTATACCGGAACGATTCATATCTGCGCTTGTGTTGGAGAACCCGAGGAAAGCCAGTGCTCCTTCGGGGCAGAGGGGGAAGCGGAAAATGGAGGCTGCGAGGAGCGATCGCAAGCAGCAATTACGTACGCAGGGCTGGCAAGGAGGCGGCTTTGGGTTGGGAGAGGGAAACCAACAGCCTGGTGCCAAAATAGTTGCAGAAATAACCTTGTTAAGGTGGGCAGGGGAGAGAAGAAATGAAGGGAGGTGGGGAAGGGGAAGGTGGAGGAACGATGCGGCGAGGAGGGTGGGAAGATGCTCGGCAGCAGGGGTGTCCGCGCTCTCCCAGCGATGCTGGCAAGGTCCTGGTTCGTGGGGGGGTGAAAAATCAGGGGGGGATGCAGGCTGGTAGTTTGCTTTCTGAAAATGCCACCTCTAGTTTTTAAAAATCCCCCTCTTTTTTAATTATTTTTTTTTAGCCCCCCAAATAATGGGGGAGCATAGTCCCGTGCAGCTGGGAGCCACGGGAAAGAACAAAACCCTCCAGGTAGCTCTGGGCAGGAGGGGTAAGAAATTTCCCACCAGCATCAGCTTTGAATCAGCCCTGAATAAACAAGCACCAGGCGAGAAGCAGAGCTCTGTCTTTTAAGGAAGACGCTTGCCTTCAGAGCTGGAAATGTCTATTTTTAGGCAGTGATGGCGGGGAGAGGAGGCAGCCCCCCATCCCCTGTGATGCCGCTCGGTGTTAAAAGCCCCCTCACCTCTGGATTTATCCCACCCAAAGCCCCCATGTCCCATTTTCCCTGACACTCACCGGCTGGGAGTCTGCTGCTTGCTCGGTTCGAGGTGATTCAGCCTCGGCCACGGAGCTACGGGGAGGAATAAATAGCGAGAGGGAGGAGCTGGCTCCTGCGCAGCCCAGCGCTGCACAGCCTGGCCAGCATCCATCCTCCTTCCCTTCCCTAGGGAATACCGCGGCCGGCACCCCGTGAAATTTGGGTTCACCTCCCCATCATCCCTCCCGGCAGATATGGGCAAGGGAGGCAATGCTGGCGACCAGGCTGGCGGCTGGAAAATTGCAGTGTTTGGATTGTTTATTCAAGAAATATCGGTGGGATCGGCAGGGTTTGGGGCTGGTTTGGAAATCCTGGAAAATTGCAGGACTTGGATGGGTTGTCGAAGAAATATCAATGGGAATGGCAGGGTTTGGGGCTGGTTTGGAAATCTTGGGGTCAAGGCTCTGGGAGAGGAAAGGATGCTTTTCGCAGTTGCCGGCGGCAGCTCCAAATCCATTATCCTGTGAAAGAGAACAGAGAGATGCTCTGCGGGTTGATGGATAGAAAACAAAACAGGCTCAGACCTATGGGGAAAGGATGAATCTGTCTTCTGAGTTTGTCTCACCCCAGAGGAATAAAACACTCCTGCGCAGAGCTGTCACGCTTTACGTTGAGGTTCCCTGATATTTAATGGGAGGAAATGCCACAGAAACCAATTAAAAATTATATGGGATGCTCATAGCAAGCTGGGGCTTTTACGGCACCCTTTTTCGGAGGGTACGGGTATGTGTGGCTGTAGAGACGTAAACACCAGGATGGGGAGTTTGTCCGTCCTTTAGGGTTAGGGTGGGCTATAATAAACGGGTTGAGTCCAGAGCAACACAGGATGCTTGCATGGTGGTTGGGAGATGCAAATAAAGCTTGAAACGAATTGCATTGAGACCGATTTTGGCACAGCCACGCAATATAGCCAAAACCCTCCTGAGGTTTTGCTGCCTGACATAGCCAGGCCAGGTACGGCCGTCCCGGCGATGGTCCCACCCCTGCACCACAGAGCACATCTGGCCGTAAAAAGGATTTCCACCCTGATGCTCCGTACGCTTGTTCATCCATCTGGCCAGATTATGTCAAAAAAAATAAAATTATTCTGTCTGGCAGAGAAATGGTTTGTGGAGGGAGACATTAATTTCTGGAGGAGAAAATTAAATAACAGGGGCAGGATTAAGGTCCGTGAGCCTGTCGAAGCTCCCTCCTGTGATACACAGGCATATTTATTTGTTCCTCGTGCGAATGCACAGATGGCTCCTGATCCCCCGGTTTTGGTTTCAGTACTCTTCGGTGAGCTATCTCAAATCCAGCGCTAGGAAAAGGAAGAAATACAGCACTGGGAACAGGGCAGCTGGGATGAATTCATTCGTGGCTTCTAGAAATCAGGATTTTTTTTCTCTAATAATATATTTCAGGGGAAGTTCTGGTCTTGTTTGGGGAAACATAGAAACTCTGTTGGATCCCAGCTGCAAATCAAGCAGGAGCAGCCTATTCACTATTAATTAATTTTTAATTTACTGTGGAAGTTAGCAGTGCTAAAACCACCCAAACCAGTATATCCACAGCATCTATTTAATGGAGCCATGTGCCACATGGTTTCTTTAGCATCTCAGGGTAAAATTTCTCCTGGTAGGACGCCAAGAGCTGCATCGATCTCTGCCGGAGGTTTGGCCCTTCTTCATCCGCAGCTCTGGCAGCAACAGGGGACAGAGGAAATAATGCAACGTTAAGTGCGACGGGGGCTCGGGCCAGCTTAGAAGGCATTAATGGGATGGGTTCTTCTCATAACAAATGGAAAACACCGACTTTGGCTTAATGATGAGCTAGGAAAGGACCCGGGTTCATCTGACCCTGCTTCATTGCTTCTCATTGATTTTTTTTATTTTTTTTTTTTGCTTTAATTCATGCAAAATACTTTTATTCACATAACTCTGGACTTCACTTGGAGAATTAGCCGCAGCTTGCAAAGGGAGGGGAAGGCACTAAAATAGTCTGTGGGAGATTTACTGGGGTTTTGGGGTAATTTGGTGGGGTTTGAAGGCAGGGATGAAGTCCCACAGCCTGTCCCCATCCCACTGTCACTCCCTGGAGCCGGCAAAAAATCTGACCTCAAGCTCACCCCAACCTAAATCACGCTTAGCTCATTGGGAAACCTCTTTAAACTCTCCAAAGACAAAAATAAGTGGAAGTGCGTGCTGTGTTTGGAGGGTTAATGAAATGCATTTCGCAGGGCTTGGCTTATTTTCTACTCTTACCATGGAATAGTCTCTTTTAAGTATAACTCCTCTACCTTGAGTTTTCCTTGGGAACCAGATGTCTCGGTAATATTTGGGTTTTGCCTGGATGAGAGCAGAGAAAATGCAATTTGGGGAATAAATAGGGAGACGGCAGCGCAGGGAAGGAAAGCGCTGGGGGCACTTGCTTCCCAACCAAAAGGAAAGATGCTGCTTAGTCAGGCTGTTATTTTCCCATGTCAGCGTGTAATTAAAAAATTGAAGCCTTGTAAGGGTATTTTGCATTTTCTTCGGTGGCGAGGGCTTCATTGCACGCATAGGGTAAAGCCCCACTGGGGCTTGCAGCCCTGCAGACCCCAGGAAGGGCAGCTCCCCTCCGAGAGATAAGAAATGTCATTTTTCAGCCAGTTTTAGTAGAAGAAGGGGTTTTCCATGCGCTGCATAGGAAACTTTACCTGCACCGTTCATCTGTATTAAACTGCAGGATTACGCAGCTCACAGATGGCATTTCTCCTTTGCTCTTGACAACCGTAAGTTTTCCTGTAAACAGAAAAAAAATAAATAGGATAAAAGGACTATATGAATTTTTAGCCTCTTGCTGTGAACAGGCCAAGAGGCGAAAGGGGCAGGAGCAGGACACTAAATACACGCGCTTCCAGAATACCCCCGGTTACACAACCCGCGATGGCGGGGAGGAGAAGTCCCAGCAAGTCCCTAATCCCGGAGACACGTAAGGGCACGAACAAGGTGCCAGGAGAGGAACCATCGAGGGGGGCCAAAGCAAGGAACCCAAACTTTCCACCCAAAAACCTCGTGCTGCTTCCAGGGGTGCGGGTTTTCTTTTTGGCCAGAGGCAGCTGTGATGCAAAGCCAAGGAGTGAAAAGCTAGCATGGAAAAAATAAATCAGTTTATGGCTGCTCTAGTGAATGAGACTCATGGCAGCCGTGATGCCGGGGAGGAGTTCGTCCCCCCCGTGTTGATCTGCTTTCCTCGCCAGTCGTGGCTTTTTGCGACGCAATCTACGGGCAGATGTGACTCGCAAGCAACAGGCGTCTGCCTGCTGGGGGAAGGCTCCAGCGAGGGACTGCTGAAAGGTGGTTTTGGGGGCAGAAAGCAGCAAATAAGGCAAGTCGTCTTCTTGTTGTCTGTCAAAGACACAGCTAGATCCTTGAGGATGCAGGTTAGCCAAATTAATTTCATACGAATTTCTCTTCTGCAGGGAGCGGCAACTGAAATCCAAAATATTGGAGGCTACACGCACCCTCCTTCTCTTTACTCTTAGACAACTGTCTTTAAAAGGCTATAAATGTTCCTCCAGCTGCTCCGATCTGATTAGGAGTGTAATAACCTCTGCGCGTGTGCTCGCTGCTATTCCAGGCAGGGACACGCGTAAGCTCCTTACGGATGCGAGGGACCCTCCCTGGCCGCAGGCTGATGCCTTCCCGATGATGCACTGCGTCTTGAGAAGATAACCCGCACGGGACACAGCTCCCAAAAATGTGCCTTCGACCTCTCCCAGGGTTGGCGGCATCACCTAGGTGCTAGAAGGTAAAATAACAGCCTTTAGTTAAAAAAAAAAAATTAAAAAAAAATACACTTTTGGGGAAAATACTTTTTCATTTTGGAATAAGGGCTGATAATAAAAGTGCTTTGAAGGGGGGAAAATAAATTAAGTTTGGGTATTTGAGCCTCCCCTCTGCCAACTGGATTAATTTATGGGAAATGGGAGAAGTAAGTCATGCTTGTTCGAGGAAGATGTTTGCTGTCCGACCTAGTTTCAGCCCAGCGTTTGGTTTAAAAATAACCCGTCCCGGGTCCCAGTGCCTTGGGAGCAGCCGCTGCAGGACACGCTGGGTTTGTGCCTCTGGGCTGAACAATTCCCTGCTGTGTCCGGGAGAATGAGCCAGGGGAAGAGCCGTAACCCGTCGCACAAAGCACTCGTTATGTCCTTTCGTATCAATAAACCTCCTGTTTTTTCGGACAGACGAGGACAGCCTGGCATTTGGGTTCTTTTAAAACACGATGCCCCTCCATAAAGCTGCAGGAACAAATACTTTCCCAGCAATGCTATAATCCAGCTTCCCATAAACTTCCCGGAGCGGTGCAATACCCACCAGTTGGCTCCTTCACAGGAAAAGCTGAATATCCGTATTTTTTTTTTTTTCCCCTTGCAGCAGGGCTAGTAATATATGACTCACTGGGAGGTTTTCCCTTGCCTCTCCCATTTATTTTTAACTTGCAATCCCCTCGGAAGACTTTCCGAGATCAGAGCAGCGGCGTAAGCACATTGCATGACATAACGCGGCTGCGCTGAGGTCACCCTCTTGAAAATAAACCAGGGCACACCCAGGATGGGCAAAGGCGCTCCCATTTTCATCGTTTTTACGTCAATCATCCATGCCAGCCTGGGATCCCGCTTTGGGGAATTGCTCCTATCCCGAGATGCATCACCTGCTTGCTGAGAGTTTGTCGGAGGGTGCCAAAATCCGGGCTGACGTATTTAAATGTTGTATTCTCCAAGCAGAGCCGTGAGCAGGAGCATCTTCTTTCGGAGGTGTGAGGGGTGGAGGGATAACGCTGTGGTCCTTGGGGCTCCCTGTGGATTCCTGGCTGGGTTGCATTGGGAAAGGAGCGGGAAAAATCAGTTTTCCCGGTAGGAAAAAGAGCTGTGGGGTGGGATGGGGAAAGCTGAACTCCAGGAAATACAGACAATTGTTTGATTTTTAATTAAAAAAAAAAAAAAGAAGTCAAGCAATAGACTGAAACAAGAACCAAGTTGGAGATGGAGAAATATTTAAAAGAACTGTTATATTTTTCTCTCAGTTACATGTTTTTCTCTTGTATACACATAATTTTGGCCCAGGTCTTTGCCCTGTTTATTTACATGAGAACGAATCAAGCTTTCGCATGCAATGACCTGGTTTCAAACTCACGTGTTTGGTGAGGAGGAGATGATTAAACCCAACTCGGTCACAAAATGGTCGTACAAATCCTCTTAGCTGAGCCAGTGAGTATGTTTCCACCCTGATTTTTCCCTCTCCCTCCCTATCAAGGGTTCCCAGGGCCAGGGCTGGCTTTATGGGCTTTCATCCCTTCTTTCTCCGGGTGTAAATGAGAATAAGCAAAGATGAACTGGTCTTGGGAAATGTGTGCCCATGGGGGAAATTTGGCCAGATTTTTAGCCATTAGGGTTTTAATCTATTGAAAGAGTTTCCCGCATGATGTGCACCTTTCCATCCATTTTGGAGCATCTTCCAGCTGGGATGTTGACCCAAGACCGTGGTCATGACTTAGTCTAAAGCTTTTCTTTCCTCTAAAGCAACAAATCCAAGGGTCTTTATGCAGCTTGTGCTGAGGATCGGGCTGACATTATACACCAAAGAGACATTATATACCAAATATTCAGGCATTATATGCCAAATCCGCTCCGTATGTTTCATTCTCTGTCTTTTTATCTTGGAAGGGGAGCTGCTGATGGGGGGAAGCTTTGCCATTGCCTGCGTGGGAGCAAGAACAAGCCAATAATCGCTGTCTGGCAAAAGGAAAAGCCCGGGGAGAGACAAGGCTGCTCCAAAGATGTTCAAGATGCTCATGCAGAGTTGTCATGGGCACGATGCTCACCATAGTCATCTCCATGGCTACCTCGGCACCGAGCGGAGAGGCTGCAAGAGATGTAGGAACAGTGTTGTTAGCTTAAATGCTACACACACTCTCTCGGCTGGTGTAAATAAATAATGCTTGGAATCATCCAAGAGGTTTATCTCCAGGGATGACGGCTGGTTTTCAGCCTGAGTTTGAAGGCAGCTGAGACTGCAAATGTTTTTATTTATGAAAAACTGAGATTTGTAGCACCTCCCCTAAGGTATTTCTACAGTCGATGCACTGGCGTACAAGTGCATGATGTATTCAGAGGAGGCTCAGGTTTTTTTTACTCACCCTTGGCCAATGCCAACGTAAAACCCAGGCAATATTCCTGCTTCTGGCCCAAGATTATGCTACGGGAATGGCTACCCTAAGAAATAAAGCTGTGTGTAAACAAGGAAGTTGAGCTTTGACCAGGGTGCGGAGAAGGAAGCATTTTGAAATGAGTTGATTTTTCCCAGCTAGCAATTTCTGTTGGTGAACAACAGCAAAGATAACGCACGATAGGACCATCCAGTTAACACAGTCTGGAGTTGCGATGTGGTAGCTTTAGGGGCTGAGCAGAGATGCCAGAGCCAACAACTCTCCTAAAGGATTTCTCCCTAATTTTATCTCCTCAACTTTTCCGAAGCAACTCCCAACGCCACGGCTTGCAGCCTGATGGAGAAAGCCAGGACAAAGTCATGTTAAATCTGCGCAGAGGGCTTGAATTAGAAGGGAAGAGGCCCACAGGCTTTCAGGGTTTGGGATTGCTGTGATCTCCGTGCCCTCAAGAGCAAAAAAACAGAGGTGTCAAGCACAGGCTGCAAAGTATTTTATCTAGCAATGCTTCAAGGAGATGGAGGGAAATGGTTTATAAGATGATAAATATAAACCTTGCTAGGAGTCCACACATGGGAGCACCACTGGAGGACAAACCCCAGCTTGGGCAACAGTGTTTTGCTTCAGTGATGGGCAAGGAGATTTTTTTTCATTCTTTCTTTCTTTCTACAATTATCTCTAAAGCTGCGTCTGGTTGAATTGCACAACTCTAACGTGCCCTTTTCCCAGCAGCTCCAGCGACCTTCGCCCCCAACTTGTTTTTCAGTGTGTTTCTCCGTAAGTCCAGAGGGACTCTGGGGAGACAACAATGATCAAAGTACAGAAACCAGAGGAAATTAGTTTTGCATTTACAGCAGCAGATTGGGACTGGCTGTTTAGCTTGAGCTGGGGGGGACCAGGCAAATCGTTCACACCCGGCTGGGTGCAAGGAGACTTCCTGCAAGCAAAGCCCCATCCGCAGCCGTTAAATAGCAAATAATAATCAGCACTAATAATACAACACAGTTTACTTTTCCCAGGGTGTTTTCTTGTCCGTATTCTGGCCTCAAACATCTATGCTGTCCAGAATATTTTTGTGGTAGCAATAATCCAAGGAGCTTGCCATGTTAAAAACAAAGGAAGCTGGAGCAAAGCCTCTGGGACTTGGTTTCTCACAAAGCCGAGCCTATTTGGGAACTTGGGTTAGTCTGCTAAGGATTCATTAGGTAATCCATTGCTAAAAAAAAAAAAAAAGGAAAGTTTGATATAATTACATCAACTTCTCGGCTGAGATTAAATGAAATTAAGCTGAGAATTGGGGTCTTATTACTCCCTCACTACTGAGGGAGTAATTATCACTTATTACTCCCTCACTACTTGAGGTCTCCTGCGCAAATAGCTTTAAAATGAACATTTTGGGGACTGCGATGGGAATGAAGTTTTGAACAACTCTTCGTGGCAGCTGTTTTGTAGCTAAGCTTTCTGAGCTGTTTTCAGGGAATGATGAGAAAAACAGATGGAAGAGGTCACGGATCCTTTTTCTGGAGAAAAAAGGAAGCTGGCATTCCTTGAAAAATGGGGAGGAAAAAAGAAGAGAAATGAAATAACAATAGTAAACCTGGATGCTGTTTTAATTCCAGAAATAGGCTGATTCTGACAAACTTGGCTGCAAACACTTTTTCTGTATTTCTCCTTAGTTCTGGGAACAGAGAAGAGCGATTTATGTCTTGAAATAGGTGTTGGTGGGGAACCGCACCTGGGCTGAGCAGAGCTCCCAGCTCTCTGCCACAGACCCAACCCAGCAAGGGAGAGCCGACAATTCCGCTGCCCTCCAGCCTCTGAATTATTGATCTTACCTATATTAATTATGGAGGTTTGTCGGGCTCAGTAGGCAGAGAACAAGGAAGGTGTGCCGGGTGCGGTGTCGCAGGAGTTAAATTTCAAGAGAGGAGGATTTGAGAACGGAAGTGGTTTAAGCAACACCAGTTTAGTTAAGTCCTCGTAAGTGCACAGAACACGGATCCCAGACAAACTGAGACAGAAAAAAAAACAACCACTGATGATGGAGATATACCCACTTTTCTTTCAAAAAAAATACCACATCCAGGAGCTAGAAATGAGCGTGTTTCAGTCTTTATCTTTACAAGTAATCAAGCAGAGAGAAGGTGTGCTGGTCTATGCAAGGGGATCTCTTTGGGGAGGGACTGGAGGTTACTGAGGTTACTCAGAAACTGTGACCTTGCTTTGGGTGAGGAATCATTACCCAGCTTGTCATCTTTTTTTTTTTTTGTTCTAAAAAATAAAGTGTCCTCCAGTTGGTTTAGGACAATTTTCCGGCTTATTCATTGGTGATTTACTATTAACTCAGAGATGCACCTGCTCACATTTTTAATCCATCTGCCTCCCAGGTAGGGAACGGAGATATGGCAGTGGTGACCACGCATATTTATAATATGCATCTATTTTGGGGTGAATTCCTCTGTTATTCATTGCTTATCTGTTATTTATTGTAACCCAGCTACAAGAAATAACTTTAGGAAGAAGAATCAGCTGAATTTGGCTTGTTTGTTTGCAGACCTGTATAATTTTTTAATCAATGGATCAGTTAAACAAATGTTACTGCATTTGTTACTTACCATTTAAAGTAGATAATCCCTTTGCTCTTCTGCACCACATAGTGGGCATTATTTTATTTAAAATGTAGTACTACTGTTGAAAGGGGCTTATAAAAATGAGGCAGACCTTTCCCTTTTAATTATCTCAGAATTGCATGACTGTAAGCCTTCAAAATAGACCAGCTGGGAGCAGAAGAGTTGCAGACTATTTTCTGATTGAATCCTATGTACCAACATCACTTCTCCGCACCGCTGCCTCTTGCCACCACCCACCTTCCTCTGACCACAAAATACTCCTTTTTAAAGCTGATTTTTGCAGATAACACCACTGGATAGTTTCCAGATGGGCTGAGGACATCCCTGGGCATGGGGGTTCCTGCAGAAACCCCCTTTCGGGCTTCAGCTCCCCAAATCCCTTTTGCAAAAACTCTTTGCAATGCTGACATCTGCAGGCAAATACTGCATAAAACCCGCTGGCTCTAGGCAGCAATAACCTAAATTATGCATAGAACAGGTATTTTACTCATTATTGCTGGTTGTGGGTAGCAATAGCCTTTTAATAATGCATAAAAATGGGGCATTTCTCTGCTGGTTAGCAAACAGAGAGTATTTCGGTGAGGGGAAATACTAGGAAATCCTCATTTGCTTGGAAGGGGCTGAACTGCTAACTCCTGTGTAGATTTTGTAAATAATTTCCTGGTTGGACAAAGCGCTTTGAAATCAGGGGATGAAGGATACGAATGAAAACCAGGCGCTTCACGCTGTAATGCCATTGATGCTATAAACTGGGAGTCAAAGCCCCTGCCTGGGCTTCCTTTGTGAGGGGGAGCCAGAAACTGCCTGTAGTGTACCCCCTTAACCTGCAGCTTTGCCCCTGAGACCCCACCTCTAATGAAGCTCTAATTAACAGCACCCTGAGGGCCAGGAGGGCCTCCGGCCCTGCGGTGGGAGCCGAGCTGGGTCTCAGGGGGCTGGAGATGGGGGTCCCACAGGCCCGGACTCGGTGGCCAGGCCCTGGTCCAGCCACCTCCTCAGGGGCCAGCCTCGGAG
>NW_009594670.1:0-21391 GCF_000690535.1 Cariama cristata
TGCAAGGGGGGGCAAGGTCCGGGCTGGCCCGCCCGCCAGCCGTCGTGGCCCACTGACCTGCCGCTGTACAAGGGGAAAAGGCCTTCCTCCTCTCTTTCATCGCCTCTTTTCCTCCACCCAGCGACGGTTTTGTTTTGAAGGGTTTTCTCATTTCAGCAGGGCCTGGCTGGCTGCTGCAGGATGCTGCGCTGCGCTCAGTGCCGAGGGTTCATGCACGCCAGCAGCCTGCCACAGATGCAAAATAATTGGGTAGTGCTTCATGGTTTTTAAGCCTTCTGTGGGCTACAGGCACCGCCTGTGCCTTGCTGGTCGCATGCCTCCTTCCCTTTGCCTGCATAAGGGCATCCTTCATCCCTTTCTGTTTGTCCCATCTCTTATCTGAAGCCATAGGCTGTGTGTCCTAGCGTGTCCTGCTTCCTCATCCAGCGAGGGATTAGTTTAATCCTGTAAAGGAGTGCTATGGCCCTTCTCTACCTGCAGACCTCTGCCTGCGCTGTCAGGCAGGCTGGGAGCTGGGGATTGCACCCGAATCCAGCTTTTTCAGTGTCTTTGTGTGAATCAAGATTAGTAGGACTGTGAACCTGGATGCTTGGGCTGCTTCTTGAAATTTTGATTTGTCGGCACAATCGGCTATTACGCTGTGAATAGAAGCTCTCCCCAGGCTGTGCATAGGCCTGAATATGTTTAAAATAGGTGTACGAGCATAAATCACTTCATTACAGCTGTGCTGAAGTTTGAGGGAGCCTGAAAAGACATCCAGGTTAGGTTGATCCAGTGTTTTTTAAGAGGGCATGCTGCAAGCAGAAAGCCAATTAAGCTGCAGTTGGTCAGAGCCATTTTTAAGCTAGCGCAGGGCATCACATTGGTAATGAGTTGTACCAGTGCATAAATAATGGCCCTACGTTAATGGCTAAAATGGGGATGGCTGCCTTATTTGAATACAGCTCTTTGAGATGACTTAGCGTCTGTAGGTTTTTTTTGTGTGTTCCTTTAGCATCAGTTTGCACTTTCTCCCTTGTTGAAATATGTGCAAATGTGAGCTACCTTCTCACTTCTGGGCTGTTAATGTTTTTATTCTGTACTGGGTGAACTGAAGTGAAGATAGAGGAGGAAATGTTGTGGTAGTCTTCTAGTGTGTGCCTACAGGAAAGCTCAGCTTGATGGAGTTACCTGTTCAGGATAATTGCTTTCCGTACGTTGCAGAAGCTCAGAATACACTTGTGTAATGCCCTCAGAGCTTTACCAATACTGGTGGAGTTTGATTCACTCGCCGTTTTGGAGGCAAGGAAGGTCCTCAAAGTATCCTAAGGGTCTATTAGGTTCCTTAGTAAGATGGGGCAAAAAAAAAAAGGAGAGGGATTAAAAGAAAAAGCATATGGCATCTTTAATCTAAGATACTGTATTCTTTGGAGAATTGGGAAAAATTGGTTACCATGATGCAAGCTACGAACCTGGTAATTTGTTTGCTGTTCTTTAGCATATGCCTGCATCTTGATCTTGTGTGATTAAGGAGAGAGAAAATGAGGGGGAGAAAGGCAAGCAAGCAAATGTACACATTGCTGAATAGGTGACGTGCTGGAAATTTGCATAATAACTTGTTTATCGTGAAATTGTGTCTGTACTTTCAGCGAGTTGTATGGAATGGGGTGATCTTCTTTCCCATTTCGTCTTGGGAATTGAATTATTATAAATGAGTTATAAGTGCTATTTAATTATTGTTAGTTTTTGTTAACATCCTGTTTTATATCTTCTAGCTGAAAGTCATTGCTATTGATGAACAACTGAGAGTCATTTATGAGGATAATGTTCACTTTGATAAAGACCTTCCGGAATTTAAGTAAGGCTTCTTATATTTTACTTGGATAATACAATTTAGAACTTTGGAGATCGGAGTGGGGGGGCTGTTGCCCTATTTGATCTCATTGATATGTGTGGAGGCATGGAAAAAGTTCATGCCATGTTCATGCTTCGTACTTGGCAAGGGTAGCATATGCTTTTGCCTTCCGTGGTATGTAAATATGGCAAGAACTCCCGACAGGAAATGCATTTAAAAAATCTACCCCAAAGTATTATGTATAAATAAAGCAATTTTTTGTTCTTTTGGTATTTCAGACTTGTGGACATGACTGTTTCTTTTTGGGACACAGAATTAAGCACTGCCTTTGTATCAGAGTGGAATGCTATGATAACAGCAAGTAAATCGCATGAGAACTTCTAAAAGGCATTTGGAGACAAATTCAGTGATTCCAAATCTCACAATAAGATGTAGGATGACGGTATTTGTTTACTTCAGTAAACAGAGTAGAATTTACAAATGTCGTCCTCCCTGGTCACAAGTTTCAAAGAAGTACATTTATTTACTTGTGAGTTAACAGCAAAATTTGAATTTCAACTTCTAGGTTCAAGGCAGTACTGGTGACAGTTAGGAAACTTAGAAATAACTATGAATTACTGGAGCCAATGAGCAGTATCAGCATTGGAGTCTATCAAAGATCTTACTTCAGATCAGAGCCTTTCTGTGCAAATTATTTACTTTGCAATTGGGTCAAACATCTCTTATGTCACCTCCTAGGAGCTGGCTTTCACTTTTTCAGGTTTCAAACACTGATCATATCCTTGCTCTTAACATAAAAGCATTGCAAACTCTCTTTGGTTTATTAATAAACTTGAAGAACTTTGGTGGGTAAAAAATTGCTGAATTTACCAAGAGAAAATACCATTTTTCTGTAGGACTCAAGGTGGAGTCTATATTCACGGTGACAGACTGACAGTGACTTCTCCTGTGCTAATGTGGGTCAAGGTATGAACAAGCTTTGTATAGTTCAACTTCTTTCTTGCTGTTATTGAAATGGAAATGTATTCCAAGCAATAGTGAAACTCATCATTCAAATCAACATAGTCCTTTTGCTTGTATTCTGTTTCTTTTAAGTGTTAGTCTGTATCTTTGGTATGCAAATATTAATGTTACGAACAAACATAGTGGAAGTTGCTAATATTTTGATGTTTTTTTGTTTGTTTCTTCACTCTCTACTATTATAGTATTGTGTGTGATAAATCCTTTTCTGATTTCCCCTCATTTGAAAAAAAGACTATTCTTTTTTTCCTTCTCTGTTTGTTTCATAGGCAAAAGGGGCAGCTGTCGCTTTGCCTAGCTTAAATCTGTGGTTTTGTAGCATCCAGGTTACTTGCAGTATTTTTTTAGAATAAGCTTTGCTAATCAATTGATGTCTCAACTGGTAAGTGGTTAAAGAGCAATTTATTTAGTGATTCCCAGTCACTTTGGTGTTTATTTTGAAATACAACATTCTTTTCTACTTTAAAAGAAAGCCTTCCTTGCTTCTGTGCAGATTCTGCAACATTTACTCTCACATAGTACTATGTAAATTTGTCGTACTAGTGTGATTTGTATAGTTAAGATATTTGAAAGGTCACAGAACCCCCAGCTGGTGGTCCACAGTATTTGACAAAGGTTTGGAAAATTTGCTTGCAGTTGGTGTTTTGAACCATAATGAACAGGAACAGTTGTAATTATTAAATTAATTATATGATGATATAGATATATGATGTTTCTTGGGAAATTTTGACGTCTTGCAGTGGTCCATTTGTTGAGACAGTCTGGGAAATGCTGATCTGAATGAGACTGTGTAAAGATAGATGAGTTTTTGGTTTTAAACTTCAGGAAAATGTGGCAATAATATTAACCTAGGTGCTCAAAGTGCTAAAATTCACTTGAATTAGCCTTTATTAAAGAGACTCTGAGTTTTCAGCTGACACTGGGGACAGTGGTATTGATGGTACCTAACCTGCTGTAGGATGGGGTGCAGGATGTACACTGTTAAGACTTCATAGATTTCCAAAAGTAAGAACAGAAAAAGAGAATCCTGCTTTGTATCTGGCACTGTTAAAAGTGGCTTTTTAATGAATTGGATTTCTTTAACTCTTGCCTCTTATTTAGGTTTCAAAGAATGGATCTTTGTGATTCAGCTTGTTTAAAGAGATATCCCCCCCTACCCGTGATTCAACTTTTCTTTTACGGACTCTTACTTAGTAAATTAATTTATGCAGCTTCTTGAGAAGTCCGTAGTCATTAGCTAATTTTTCATTATCTGCCAATGAAGTCTTACCAGTGATGACTTGAATTTACTGTTTAATTCCAGAGATTGTGAGTATGCATAATTTGATAGCTCGTTACAGTCATTCTTGATTCTGTTTGTTCTTGTAGGCTCTGGACATGATTTTGGAAAAGATGAAGTCTTCAGGCTTTAACTTCTCTCAAGTCAGAGCTTTATCTGGTGCTGGCCAGGTTAGTTTATAAAGAGAAGAGTCAGTCTTACTATATTTCTTCAATAGAGTATAAGGTATAGTGGTAAATTTCATTTAAATATTTGTGTTGCAGAAGACCATAATGACATCAAGTAAGACCAAAGCTTCTATGTAAGCGTCCATTAAAAGACACGTTCCTCGGAGGAACTTAAAACCTGAAGCACACAAAGCAATCTCTAGAAGGTAGTGGGAGTAGAGGGGTGAGGTTTACAGTGCGGTTGTTTAAATCAGTATAGTTCATAACTAGTTGGTTTCCTCTTGTTTAAAGTCTTTGTACATACAGATTCTGAAATGACTGAGGTCATTTTGAATTTCAGCACATCCAGGTGCTTGTGGAAATAGGGTAGAAAAAATAGTGAGGAGCGCAGTTTGCTAAAGGCGTAGTAACATCCTGTTGAACCCATTTTTTGTTGGCTAGGATATAAATCTGCCTAGGAACAACAAAAACCAAATTATGATAGTCTTTGATGCAGAAATGACAAAGATGCTGCCATGATTTAGCCTCTGGTGCATAATGCCTTTTTTTCTGAGATTTATAAAACCCATCCTGACATTTAGTCAGTTAGCCAATCTCAAGTGCTCTGGTGAAACAAGGAAGTCTTTCGTAACTTTCACAGACTATATTCAGGGTGAGGACAGCACCGAAGCGATAGCTAATTCTGACACATGAGGTTTAGGTTATTAGTCTTGAAATATCTAGAACTAATTAATCAAAACTCTTGCTTTGATCTCCATGTTTCATTGATTTTATTTGAAAGGCTGAACAAAGTGTCTGAAAATCATAGCCAGTATCAAGGCTGTGTTTCAAATTCTTCAGTGGAACAGGAGTTAGGGACTGCCAAGTAACCTCAACTTACTCAAGTGAAAAAAGGGAGTGTATTTCCGGATTGCCCATTTTCCCTTTAATTTACCCATCCTCCAGCAAGTTGGGGATATCAACTTGGTGCTATATTCAGATTTGTTCAGGTAGAACAGATTTCATTTAGTTGGCGCCTTCCAGCCCACGTTGTCTCTCTCCCTTTTCCCTTTGAAAAACCTTGTCTTTATGCTGCAGATCACTGCGGAGGTGCACTGATGTGCCAATGTTTGTCCCAGAGAAGGGACAAACTTGGTCTCGATTATCTGCAGAAAATGGCAGAGAGATGTGAAATACAGTCTGGATGACACTGTGGTCACGTACTCTGGCCCCAGGGCATTCTGTGTGCACCTGGTATCATCAGAACTATCAGTGGGTCACTGGATGGTGCTTTGCAGTTTGCCTAGGTTGTCCCGCAGGTGCATAACTAGAGATGCCTGTCTTGAGGAAGCCATCTCAGAGATGGAGCTTGAATAACCTTATCAATATTATACAGTCTGTTAGTGGTGACTGGGGCAGGCATGTAACTGAAGAATCTAGGGGCTATGCTGAAATAGCACAGAACTAACAGTCTTGACTGTGCAGCGCTGGCTACAGCTCAAAGAGCCCTCAAAGAAGTATCTAATGCCATTAGCTGTATAATAATAATTCCCACTAGAAGTTGCGATAGTTCAAAATCATCATTGTCTCTTGACTTCTACGTTTTCTGGTTTAGTATATGCTTTGCTCAACCTTAAAGAGTCTTTTAATGAGGCACTTGATTTGAGAAGGTGCATTTTTTTGTCCTGGTTTGAAGAGAGTTCTCTGTCCCTTAGAATTCAGGTCAGGATAGCATCGTAGAATTGATTAGATTGGAAAGGACCTTTAAGATCATCGTGTCCAACCATAGACCTAGCATGACCAAGACCACCGCTAAACCATGTCCCTAAGCACCATGTCTACATGCAAATATGAACTTTGCAGCTTGGGAGAACATCTCCAGCTTCTGTTTTTATACTTTCTGCAGCAACATGGGAGTGTGTACTGGAAAAAAGGAAGCATCCAAGTTTTAAAGAATGCAGCACCTGAACTGCCTTTACATCAGTCATTGAAGGTAATGTACGTTAAAGAGCTCTGAAGGGAGAGCTGTGCTGTCCTTTTTCTGATCCTTACACATTACTTTTTTCCTTGCAAACCCTTCGTCATGTTTGGCTGAGTTGCATGCCCGTGCAGCATAAAGTGAAATCTACTGGTTATTCCTTCAGCTTCAGGGCTTTTGACATTTCCTTTTTTCCTGAATGACAATATATACTGCTTTAAAAGCTTGCAGGTGCTAGTGGGTGTCCCAGAATCTTTCTGTGTCAGAGGAACAGCCTGTTTATTCTTTTAGGAAACGTAATATTTTTGTGAACAACCTGTAAATATTTTACCTTGTTAAAATATATTTGTATTAACAAAAAATTGTGGTGAAAAATACTATTGTACGTGTGTTTCCTTGCAGTGCTTGCCATTTCATTAGAAAAAAAAAAAAAGACCAGTTTACACTTACCTCTGAAAGGATGGAAGTGTAATGCTGTGTGGATAGAAACTCATAACAAGTACATTGTTGAACCTCAACATTTTTTTGTGTGTGTGGTTGGTGAGTTTTGAGCGTAGACTTGACAAACTTTTATTTAAAAAGAAAAGTAGGGAGGAATCAACTTTCTTGAAGACCCTTACCTTCCTTACTTCAAGATCAGAAAGGACAGTTTTATGTTGAAAGGGAGACATTTGTGTAATTGAACTGCTAAATGCTTAAATTTGAAATATCTTGTCTATGCAAAACTCATGGAAATGTAACTAAAATGCTCTCTGGTGATGTACTAAGCCTCGGTTGCATTTCAAAATGGTTATGTCAGTCATTAAAGAGAAATCTGTTAGTAGAGATGTGGAAAGATAATCTGATTTAGCCTCTTAAAACATGGGGCTAAACTTGCATAAAAGGGCCCGAGGCTTTGACTGCCAAAGGAATATACTGAGGCATCACGTTGCAGGGTATGTAAGTACACATCGTGCTGCAGGTTATGCCAAGTAACAGCAGAAAAAGCCTGTTGCTTTCCCCTAGTGTGAAGTTTGAGTTAAATTTTTCCCCACTGACCAACATGCTGCCCAATATCTGCTTTCCTGTAATTATTGAGATGAGACCAGAGGGCACAGCAGGAAACTGAACTGTGAGCTGATACATAGGTCTGCTGTATTGCTGTTACTCTAGCAGAGACTTCTTAGAGATCAGACTTACTAATGAAGGATGTTGTTCGTTTCAGGCTTGTTTTTCTGTCAGTAACAGCCCAATCTGGATGGATTCTAGCACAGCTTCCCAGTGCAGCACTCTGGAGAAAGCCGTGGGGGGAGCACAGCACCTAGCGAGTATCACTGGTTCTCGAGCCTATGAGGTAAGGAGCAGATGGGGAGAAAGTCCTCAGCAGAGTCCTGTGATAAAAACAATTTTGCCATTACAGTGGTACGACAGCAGATAGTGATCAGCCATTAACTATAAAAGAGAGTTTTTGAAGAAACTCCAATGATACTGTGCTTTACAGTAGTCTCACAATGGGAAGATGTGGAAATTTTAAAGTGAAATTAGGCAAACACTGGAAATTTTGCTGCAGGAAGCATCTGGGGTGAGCTGTTGCATTTGGCCAGTAGTTCCAAAGTACAATGTTTGGTGGCCATGCTTACAGTCTCAGGGCCTGGTTCTCCCCTGGGAGCTCCTGTGCAGCCACATTGCCATTGGGATGGCAATCCCATTTGTGTTTCAGGTTTACTTGGGGTTATGACCCTCCTGTTTGTGGATCACTGCTCTAGGTTACTTCTGCAATTAAATGATTGGCCTTCTAATATTCCCTGAAGGCTAACAAGCAGCTGTTGACCTAAGAGAAGTGTTTCAGAAGTTTGGGGTGCTATCAGAGAGTACTGTGTCACTTGTCTCCCCTTCCTGATGCTTCCCTCTCTTGTAACTGTGAAAATGGGTTATGGAGTGGGAGCAAGGCTGCCCTCCAGGCAACTCAGTGCCTGCCTACTCTTGCTGTTGGTTCAACAGAATAAGGCTCTAACCTCCCAAATTGCTGATTCTGGTTTTGAATCATCATCAAAGTTTATGGCCAGTGTTGAAATCAGACTTGCATACCACCAGCAGTTTATTTTTAACTTGCTAAAGGTTAAGGTTTCAGTGTTAGAAGTTTACTGTTATTTGATATAATACATGGAAGAAAAATAATTATTCTTACAACTATTATTAGCCTGTGCTGGAGTTGCTTTGAGTATGAAACTTCCTGCTTTGCTCCCAATTCACCTGCCTCACAGAGAGGTACGTAGGTTGGGTAGCTTAAACCTTTTCAGGGATTTGAAGGCAGCATTTGAATTGTGCTGGTTCTTGTGCACAGAATAAGTGTGATTCATTCCATTGAACTGTCATTTCTGAATTGTAAATTATGGATAGTAATGCTTTTTCACATACTTTTTTTTTTCAAAAGGTGAGCAAAATTCTCATAATGAGACTATGCGTTATAGCCTGCTTAGTGCAGATTGCCTGCTGTGCACTGACTTTCATCATGCATCAAGCAAATTAAATATCCAAAGTGCAATGTACTGAACTCATTACACAGAGTTAACGATTATTGACTCGATTTAAGGTTTGTCTTTCTAAGCATTTGCATTTCTTTCTCAGCGTTTTACAGGAAACCAGATAGCAAAGATTTACAGCCAGAATCCTGAGGTCTACATGCAAACAGAGGTTGGCTCAACTTCAATACATTTATTGGAAAACACAGTTGAAAATCTTTTAAAATTAATTTTGTGGGAATTTTTTTTACACACTTTTTTACTAAAGAGTATTTTGATTCTTGGTTTTGATTTTAAGATTAAAGCTGAAAGTTTGATTGTTTTTTTTTGTTTGTTTGTTTTGTTAAATTATTAGTCTTTAGGCAGATGAAAATCAAGCATTGGTTCTATCTTCAATGTTACATTTAACATAGCAGCCTCCATTGGATCTTACCGTTGTGGAAGAAGTTTTAAAAAACAGACTTTTGCTTGAGTGGTAATAAATTGTATTTACAGCAGTTCGAACAGAGGCGGATAATTAAGCACAGAGTTGAAATTTTCACACTTAGAACTGGCCATTTGCATGCAGAAATGTGATTGCTCTGCCATACAAAGCTGGCATCCATGCAGATGTGCATAGGAAAAAAACTGCAATTGATTCTAGACTTTTTTTCATAGTTTTTCCCTTGAGGAGCTATTTTGATTCTATTATTACATTGAATTGCATTGTGTAGCTATTTTCCTTTGGATTTTTAATTTTCAGAAATCAGCTTGGAATTCCATTATTGTTTCAGTTTGTTTAGCCTGCATCTAGCTGCGACTGAAATGCCATGGTTTGCAGCAAGGTGAAAACTCTGTGCAAGTTTGATGTAAATGAGAGAAGAACTCCTGTCCTGTGATTAGAATATGCCAAACATCCAGACCCATGAAGTCAGGCTGCTCCTGTTTTTGTATTTCTGCAGTTCTTGATAGCATTGATCATAAATTTTTTGTGTTTTTTAAAATCTCACCCTTGCATGAAACAGTTAATTTTATGGGGAAGTGAGTTGCAAAGTTGACTCTGTATTTTGTGGGAGAGTGCTTAATTTTTAATAGTTTTTTTCTTTCTTAGTACGTTTTCATTGTATAACCTTTACGCTAGTAAGGTATGGGATGAAACAGAACACTAACACAGTCTGATCATAAGCTTAAGACTAAATTTAGAGAAAGATACGTTAATGGGGTGGAAGTGGGTCAGGCCAATTTCAGACTTCAAGGGCTAGTTGCATTGAGGGCACCTTTCAGCAATAAAGTATATGCAAGATGTATGTTCAAGCACAAAATACCTCTATGCCAGAATTGCTCTTGGGGAGCTGCGCTTAGCAGCTCTGCAGTCTCAGTGACAAGTGGAAGGTGGATGTTTTTCCTTCTGTAGGTCAGCTTGCTAAACTGGCTGATTCACAGTTTAACTTCATCCTTTTCCTTCCGTTGCAGGCAGCTAGTGCCCACTGGGGCACCATGGAAGGTAGGCCTTCATTATCTAAGTACGATATGATATATTCTTGGGGAGAGACGCATGAAGAGCAAGCGCATCATTAAGTTTCCTGGCCATTATAACCACCTTGTAGAGCTCTGGCTATAGTCCGTCTTTGAATGCTGTGTGAAGCAGTGGTTTTGTGATCATTAATAAAAAAAAACCTGTCACTGCTGGCTCACTCAACCAGTAGAGATTTGATTCTTATTAGTTATTGGGTGACAACCATATTTCTTCTGAATTAGTCACAGCACACAATAAGGAATTTGTCAGCTTTTATGCCAGCTTCTTGGGAACAGGTAATAGTTGATCATGCAGAGCGCTTAGCGAGAGCAGGTTAACTTGGTTGTTTGTATAGCAGATTTGAAGTTCGTATTGGATCAGTGTGTTGTGTCATGTGGCTGGGGCAGTTTTGGGCCAGTTTTAGAAGCCCTACAGCTGGATTTAATGCGTTGTTGGAACATACTGTGAAGCAGAGCTGCAGGTAGTGTTTCAGTTCAAAGCTGATTATTACCGGCTCCTGGGAGTAACTCCTGGGAGGTCTGGGGTCTCAGCTGGGAGGAAGGTAAGAGTTCACATAAAGGTGCTAGCAGAACCTTGCCAGAACTGCTAAAAAGCTTACAGACCTGTGCTCTGGGTGGACCAGTGCATGGTTTCTGGGCATTTCCTCTGTCGTCAACATACAGGTAGGTGGGGTTTTTTTTGTTGTTGTTGTGTGTTTGGTTTTTTTTTTCCCATTAGTAAGTGTTTTTCCTTGAAATGAAATTCTGTGATACACTGAAGTTGTGAATTAATTCATGATAACATGGAGTATGCTAAAATACTAGGTATATTTTGCATGTTTCAGAATGCAAAGCTATTAACAGGTTTTATCATGGGGTTACTTTTAGATTGATATCTGCATACTACTTAGGCAGTAAGATAGAACTGAATAATCCTTCTAGGTGTATTTTTGTGTGCTTTCTGTGCCTAGCTTTTAATCATCTATTAACATTTGCTGCTTCCAGTTACTTAATTATTTACTTTCTTTAAAGTGAATACTGATGGCACTCACTATTCTCACCCTTTTTCTTTCAGAGAATCTCTTTGGTTAGTAGTTTTGCAGCTTCCCTTTTCCTAGGAGCTTATGCACCCATTGATTACAGTGATGGTAAGTGTGTGTACTTTTCTCATAGTAACAATTCAACAAGGAAATTTTCCTTTCCAGCCCCACCTTACATAAAAGGGGGACAAGGTCTCTGCTATTTAATTTCAGTCTTTAAACTTTAATGACAAGTATATTAGATTTTAAGCTAAATTACTCTTTTCAATTTGTTGCTACTCTTGATTGTGCTGACAGCTGTGTTTATTTATCCCCATCATACTATGATTCCCATTTGTATAAAATGGATCCACAGAAAATATTCTTAAATGAAATTGTACCTTTTTTGTTACTTTATGATGTATAAATGAATGTTGAAATATCTATTTAAAAGCATGAAAAAGTTGGGGATTTTTAAGGCAGATTTCATAGTTCTGATATTTGTTCTTTGATTTTGCTGGTTTAGCTCTGAGTTATACAGGATGTGAACAAGACATATATTGAGATTATTTTTCCCCCCACCTAACTGGAGTATGGATCTACAACAGGAATATCTTCTCAAAATGAACCAGAGAAAAAAGCATCAACCAAGCAAAAAAATCCGAAACTCAGTTAAAAAAAAATATTTACCCTCCCTCTCTCTCTATTCATCATAACAAAGACAAAAAAATTACAAGGCTAGTGTTTCTCTTTTCTGTTGTGGGTTATCTCAGCTATCCAGCTTTTAAATGGCAATTTTAAATGGCCATTACAAAGGAAACCATTTTCCTGGGAGCTGTGCTGTTATTTCTAAATAGCATTTTTGATTCCTGCTCTGAAACTAAGAGAAGGTGTATTTCAGAACTGAAAGGTTAGATAACAAGGCTCTGTAAGGAATTTTTGCATTATAGAGCCACAGTTGACACCAATGTGTTAAGCCCAATTCATTTTTTCTCCTTAGTTGTGCCATCAAAGGTCATAGGAAAAGGCAAGACACCTCAATTTTAGCTAATGGACAACTTACTCAATATCAGATCTCCCAGTTATACTTGAGACATTAAACAATGCAAGGCAATCCATGCTTATTTTGCAGCAGTTGTGAGATTAGTACATCTATCTTCTGGTCCTGTTCTGTTGCCCATGTGTTTTCACAGCTGAATTTTATTTTTTTGGTATTATTGGCCACAATAACTCTTTGGAGATTTGCACTTTGCACCTCAGTAGGCCAAAATACTGAGCGCTTCAGCTGCTCAGCAACCCACAGAACTAGCTCCATGTACTGTATTTCAAAGAGGTATGGTGAAATCTTCAAGGTACTTTTTCTGAATAAGAAATATGTTGGTTTTTTTATCTTTCAATGAGAGTGACGTGTTAATTTTGAATCAAATTTTTTAAATTATAAGCATTAAAAAATGAAATCTCAATTTTGGGGTTGGGTTGGTAGTTTTTTGTTTTGGTTTGGTTTTTTTGTAATGTTACCTCTGCCTTTTCCACTTGGAAGCAAGTGGGGGAAAGCCATGCTTCTTCAATTTCAGAACATGAAAATTTCTGTGTTTGATTGAAAACCAAAAACATTTTAAACTAAAGAAAATGAAAATTTGCTTAATTGGAATATTTTCTTAGAAAATGTATTGCATTTTTCAAACAGCTCTAGGAGAGCCTGTTCTATTACACCTCTGGATATTTACAGAACTTGAATAAATATTATCTACTGTTCAGAGCATGTAAGATTATTAAATCTTTGTGTGAAAGAAGATAAGAGAACTAAACAGGATGTTATAATTCTCTTTGCAAGACAAAGGATTTTTCAGCATTGTAAGCTGTATTTTGTCTTGTTTGTTCCTTTATTCTGTTAACATAATGAGAGAGAATTCTAATTCCAGTAATAAAATATAATTATAAAGTATGCAGTAGTTATTTGGATCCAGCTGAAAAACTTGTTTCCTTGTCATTTACGATTTCTTGCAGTTCTATTGATCTTCTACGTTGCGCCTGTATATTGTAGTTTAAAATGCATCTCTCAAAATAATCTTCAGATAATGGACCTATTCTTCATTTCTGTAGGTTTAACTTCAGGTCATATCGTCTTTAAAAGACCCTGTCAAATTGTTTAGCTCCGCACAATAACTTATCTCTCTAGATTTGCAGGTTATTGTAGGAAATGTGCTATTCAGTTTTAGGAATTTTTTTTTCCTTTTTAAAGGTGCAATCTCGTAAGGTTCAAATCACTCCTTGTGAATGGCTGAGCACCCTGGGTGATTGATTTAAAAAAAAATCAAATTACATTCTGGTGGAATGAAGAATGATTTTCATTTATATTGTGTAGATGTTAAAAGTAAGATGCATTTGGGACCTAAACAACTTGAACACTTGAGGCATTGTTTCTTTTAGAAGACACCTTAAAGAACGGTAATTCAGCTCTTGACCTAGAGAAGCTTTATCTTTTGAAATGCTTTTCTAAGAGCCTTAGGCAAATCATAGCTTAGCATACTTGTTTTTGTTGTTCTATCAAACAGGGATGCTTTGAACTGAAGCCTTTTCAAAAGGAAGCTTGGTGGGCTGAATTTACTCCTAATGTAGCTTGTGAGGTGTCAGCAGAGTTACACTGCTTATGATTTTAGCTCACTGAAAAGGCAATCCAGAGTGCTGTAATACAGATGCACTTAACTGTTTATAAATGTGTGCAAGTATTGATCTTTACTTTGTTGATTAATAAAACCAGTTAGCCTGCATTGTTTGGTCTTTGTGATGAAAGTGATTGGTTTTTTTCTGGCCCCCCCCCCCCCCCCAACTTAACATTTTTGTATATGGAGTAAATATTAGCAAGTCCTGATTGTGCTTCTCGTCACTTTATGTTAAAAGTTGGTGATGCTTGTAGTGAAATACTGAATCCTGTTCATCCACGTATTGACCCTTTCCTCAATCCTTACTAGACCATGGCCTTGGCTCTTGACCTTCATTGCTGATGGGCTATCCATTTAGAATGACAAGTCAAAAGGCTGCCTTTGGTTTTTGTTGTTTTGGTTTTTTTTGTTGTTGTTGTGTGTGTTTTTGTTTTTTTTTTCTCTCCCCCTTAGTTCTCAGATTATTACTTTTTTTTCTATGTTAAACTTAGTGGCGTAGATCATGGCCAGAGGTGCTTGAGTTAGGAACTCGCTGTGCATCATCACTCTTTGTGTAATCAAAGGAGGAAGAGAAGCGGTTCTAGGGAGCATTCAGCTCTGTTTTTTATTTTCCACTGAGTAGAGATTCTCGTGCAAGTGCCCACAGTTGGATAGGATGAATCCAGGCCAACAGATTAATAGTTTTTGTAAAACGGTTGTCTTGAGTCTTTTAAATGAATTTCTGAGGGCGGGGTAAATTAGCTCATCTTTCTTTTCTTGGGGCATATTAAAGTCTTTGTGCCACTGTATGTACCAGTCAATACACTGAAGTGTTGTTTCTGTATAATACAAACTTAGACCTTTTCAATTATAAAGGTTAATGTTTTTCCTGGTTTATGCAGGGAAGGGTGGAGGGTGTCGTTATGTCTTGAAAAGTTGTGTTGGAGGATACTGGTTAAACATTTCTCTAGGCTTGTGGGGTGGGGAGGGGAAAGTATTTTTTCCAAAAAAACCACAGAAAACAACAGCTAACATTTCTCTAGTAAAATTCGTATTTATTTAAAGATTCTGTTGCTCACTGATTAATTTAATTTAGTGACTGGGATTCTTGGCTTTTTAAATTAAGGACTTTTCCAGGAAAACTTACAGATTTACATATTTCTTGATAGAAAGCCTTGTTATGCCTGAGAGCTTGGGACATGAGGCTGCTCACACCCTCTGCCTCTGGGAAATGCAGACAGCGATACTGGGCTCAGTTTACCCCTGGAAGGAGGGGATGACTAGATTTAAGAGTGGTCTTACATAGAGAACTGAGAGAAGCTAGGATAAATCTTGCCATCTTTCCTTTTCCTTGGGTGGTAGTGATTTTGACAGTAGAAAAGGAAAATACACCTTTTGACTGTGCAAGGCGTGTTGCACTTTGTGCTCTGTCAAATTCTTGCTTTTGCATCATGAGCCAAACCAACCAGTGCATAATTTGTTAAGTGTGTTTAATTTGCCTGAAATGGGATTGATTGATTTTAATAAATTTAATTCTATTTTTTATGTTATTAAGTATAAATCCAAATATCCTAGTGTTTGGCTTGGGATATTTCAGTGTCTCAGCTGGGGTGTGGAACACTTTCTGTTTACAACACTATGTGAAGCACTAGGTCCAGACCTCGTTGATGGTGCTTATGATTGGCTGCACAAACATATACTTCATTTATAAACGTTATTAAACTCATTATTAAGTCTACGTGAAAAAGGCTGCTGGGAGTTAATAGGGTGGACTCATTTGTGCATGTATAACCAGCAGTGTCTGGAGTGTGTTACAGGCATGTGCCCTTCTTCAGAATAAGAGCACTGCTACAGTCTTGTGATGTGCTGGCTGAGATGTGAGTTGCATCCCTTCTTTTCCTCTGTGTCCCAGGATGACAACCATAGTCTTCTTCCACAGACATGTGGGGTCGACGTCACCATCTTTGTGTTTTAAAAAGCTTAAAGATGTATTGAATGGAAGTAAATTTCAGGATTTCCACTGTGCTCAGCTGAGAATGTGTCTGTGTTTCTGAGATAAATAAGTCGTGGGCTAAACGGTCTTTGAAATGAAAATGTTGTTAATCTAGAATACGACTAATATGTCCCTGAGCAGTACTAACCAGAAACGCATACAGATTTTTCAAGTCTAATAAAATGTGCAATTAAAAGCATCTCAGAAATATAAGCAAGGGATGTGGAGTGCTCAGTATGTTACGTAGATTCAGCCACTAACCAGCTTCAGTTCACTTTTAAACCAGCAATAAAATAGTGAGGAAAAAGCAATGGGAAACCCAACCAAAACTGCACAGGCCTTCCTCAGATCTAGTGATAGTTCTGGTGAGGAAATAAGTGACCAAATCAGTTATGTAGGTTTTTGCAACCCGTAATTCACACAGAATCTAGACTTCAGAAGTGTTGCACGCTTGCAGGTGTTGCAGATTTTGGTTGGGCTGCTCAGCATTTCTGAAAGTCATGACTTTGGTATTCAAAGTTGGACCTCCCAAAGTAGCCTCAAAATTAGAGACTACATTTGAAAATTTGACCTCTTGCTTTCTTTTGGACTTCTAAGCCTTTATTTTGTCATCTCTGAAGAAGAAAACATTGATATGGAAGAAGATTAGTCAGCATGGATTTAGATGTTTGTATGATACTCTACTCACAGTTAGGAGTAGTGTGAAGCTGTACCACCCGGGGGTAATTTCATTGTTAGGTCTCAGCTGATCACAACACGCCTTCAAGTGACATTGCTGTGTCACCTTTTGATAGTTGTGGTGAAGTCTTTGTCTAAGGTGGAAGATTTGGGTAGGGGTTGATAGGGAGGCGTCCATGTTCTTCTTTTTGCTCTTAATTCGGGAATAACTAAGTTGATGCATTGTGCATCAGAGAAACCTTTTCTGCTACCTTTACAAGTAAAAGCTATTCAGAGGCTGAATTGTCAGTATCCTTTATGCTTAGAAGAGCTGAAACCATTCTCTTTGAATGTAAAATATGCATCTGTAAATTTTATGTTGCCTGTAACGAGGTGGAATTTTCTGATACAGTACTGTCTTGTGTTTAATCATATATGCTTCCTGGTTTCATATGTCTTGTAGGTTCTGGTATGAACTTGCTGCAGATTTGGGAAAAGGTATGGTCAGTGTCCTGCCTTGAGGCTTGTGCACCTGGATTAGAAGAGAAACTAGGATGCCCTGTACCATCCCATTCAGTCCTGGTATGTGCCTGTTGAGAAGAATTGTAAGCAACAAATAGGGCCTTGTTCTGAGAGTTCTGCTAATAGCACTTTCTTGGAGTGTGTTTGTGTGTGCGTGCAAGCATGCGTGCGCAGTTATCCTCAGAGCTATGCTGCTTGATTTAATATTTCCAGGTGTGTTGTGAATGTCTATGCCAGAGCAGAAAAAGACATCTTTGAAAATTACTAGCTGGTGTCTGTCATAGCTTTCATCATTGATCTCCTTGGATTCTTGCACGCCCTGGGCTATGTTGAGAAAAGTTTTCATAAATGCTCCAGTGGTAAGAATCTTTGGGGTCCCCTCCTATGCCCACAAGCACCAGGTCACTGCAGAACTGTGCACGGTATTTATTACTGCAGAAACAGAACCCAACATTTGCATTTCTTGACAGAGACCTTGTTTTAAACTGTTTGTAGAGTTAACGAGGTAATCTTTGTGAATAATTTGGGATATTTAAAGCTCCTCAGTTCACGTAGCATAATGGTGAAATCAAATCAAGCCGCACATCTCTCAGAGTAAATGAATTCAGGCTTACTACTCAGCACAAAAAGAGCTGTTGATTTAGCTGGTGCGCATGTAAGAGAGTGTAGATACCCATCACCTGGTCCCTCTGAATTCAGTGCTGATCTTCTGTAATGGAGAGGAACATATGAAAAATCCTTATAGATGTCTTTGTATTTTTATGGAGAGTTTTCTTCTCCTATTTTTCTCTATGGCTATCAAATGTGACTTAAAAGAACACAGTTCTTGACCCCTAAAATAATAGGGGTCATATTCCAGCATTTGATATTGTGATGTATATTAATGTTGTGTTTCCTCTTATGTTTGCATTGAATTTCTAATTTCTATGTATTAATATTCATGTATGTGTGCAAAACAGATGGATGTGTTTATGTTACTTGATGTGAATAACTGGAGAAAGACCCAAAGCTAAAATGCTACTATTTATTTAACCTATTTCAAAATCTAATCCGAGGGTATTTCTGTGAGGTTCTCAACAACAAAAAAATTGGGTTAAAAATCTTTAAAATATTCATTCATACCTTAAATACATAGAAATTGTTATTGTAGCTGCTCTGGGGTTTTTCAGTTGTATGTTACAACACCTTACGTCATACATTGCAAGATAACTTTCTAATTTTTGAGCTTTTTTTTCTCTTTCTCTCTCTTTCTTTCCTTAGGGGCCCATTTCTCCATATTATAGTCAGCGTTATGGGTTTAGCCCAGATTGTAAAATAGTAGCGTTTACAGGAGACAATCCAGGTGAGGTGATTAAATGTATAACATTCAGTGAATATGATTATGTATGTACTAAAATTCTAAATCGATCTCATTGATTCTCAGATGCTCCCTATACAGTGAAAGAATATCGTGCTTATCAGCATTAATACCTTTTCCTAACAGCCTTCTATCACTGGTTTTTCTGAGATATAGACATCTTGGATAAGCTGGGTATGACAAATGAATTCTCTTTTGCCTAGTAATTACAGGTGACTTCATTTGCCTCTTGGTAACTTCAGTTTTGGTTTCCTGCCCCTAAGAAACTATTCTTACTATGAACTGCTAACATTTTAACTTAGAAACTATGAATTAAAAAGATGCTGTTGTATCTTTTCAAGCAAAAAGGTGGAGATGGACCTTGTAGGCTTTCTCTAAGAATTAGAGCTGTCCTTTTGTCAGACTGGTAGATCTCAGTATAAGGGAAGGTGTTAATTTAGGGTCACTTTCTTGACTCCTGGAGACAGTTTCAGTGTAGAGTAAATTCATCTCTTTCTCAAGACTGGGAAAAGAAAATACTTACTCGTATTACAGTAGCATATGCAGGTTTGAATCAAGATGGAGGCTTCATCGTGGTATATTTTACATTCACATCCTGGGAGATGGTTAAGCTCTGCATTTCCCAAAAGTCCAATTTTTCTTCTAGAGATTCAAATCCAGCTTAGTCCAATAAATATGTGAGTAGTTTGAAATAAGGGGGAGTGTTTCTTCTTTAAAGTGTGTTGTTAAGTAGGGATCCACTGTATTTAAAACCTGAATACATAAAACATTAGATAATCATGCAGTTCCGTAGTCTTTTGTCTCAAGCATTTTGATTTTGTTAAAAATCACTCCCTTACCCAAATGCTTTGCCCATCTTTTATGGTGTATAGGCCAGGGCCATGATGAGCATATTTGCAATTTATATCCTACTTTGAGATGGTGAATGCAATGTATTATGATATCTCATTCAACATGCCATAATTGAGTCAAACAAATAAATTTTTATCTGGTATTCTGACCTTTTGCTTTCAGCATCATTGGCAGGGATGAGACTTCAAGAAGGAGATATTGCAGTAAGTCAAAACATTCTCCTGAAAACTGTCCATATCTCTCAATAAATGAACCTACAGCTATTTTACATTTCATGTATTTATCAGTTAAATTTATCTGCTAGTGTTGATTTTCTGTTTATTGGATTCACGCTTGTTTTATTTCTATCAATCTGTAAGCTGCCTGAAAGATTTTAAATAAACTCTTGTGACTATTTTTAACTAATGCTCCAGACATTAAAACCTAAGTCTCCATCTAGTATGTATTTCACTGGCGTGACAACCTAAGTTAGAGCTAGCTTCAACATGAATCCAATTGACTTAATGTGTAATTTAAAAACAATTAGTGGTAATAACAAATGCTTTTAATTTAATTTCTGTATTGCTTTCCATGAACATAGTGATAACACTTCAATTATTTTTTTTTTTTCCTCTCCAGATTAGCCTTGGCACAAGTGACACATTGTTTCTGTGGATCCAAGAACCAACTCCTGCCTTAGAAGGTCACATCCTCTGCAATCCTGTTGATTCTCAAACATACATGGCACTTTTATGGTAATATCATTTATTTTTTGTACATCTGGGAATAATAACATATATTTCTTTCTCTGTGTTAGTGTTTTTTATTTCTTTTGCAAAATGATAATGAATAGAACGTTCAGCATTCTGTACGGTATATGGCAATCTACTGCTGAAACATCTGCATCAACGTTATATTATTCCTATTGTTTGAGTAACTGAAACTGCAGAGTTGTGAAAGATAAATTCTCATGGCAATAAAAAACTGAAATTATGTATACATAGAGCCAGTTCACTATGAATCTAAGGTAATACATTTAAAGTACAGGAATAACAATCTTCTGAAATATAATAATGTGAAATGTCAGAAGCTTGACCAGGGTGTATAACTTCTGTGCTCTTCTAGTGGTCCAGAGGGGACATAATAGGTCAGGTGAAGATTCCCTTTTCGGAGAGGAGTATAATCAGTGCTGTTCAGAGACATATTAGGCTGTGCATGTGGAAAATACTGAGATCTCAAGAAACCCAGCTGAGAGAATGATCCTCATGGTAGCTGTTGGCTGCTCCGTTTTGGGAATTGTTTGGCCCCTCGCCAGCCAAGTAGGTGGAAAGGTGGTCTGAAGCTGTGTTTTCCCTGACTCAGTCACTATATTCTGGATAAAAACTTCCAAAACAAGACATAGTGTTGTCAAGACATAGGCAAATATTTATGAGTACTATGCAGATAAATTTTGTGTCTAAATCCCCTGGATTGTAGGTGCTTGAAACTCAAAACTTCAGCAAAGCTCAAATCTACCCTTTAACTGTAATGTTGAATCTTACCTATATAGTGATAGGATGCTGTACATGACGGGAACAGTGTTCATGAAGTCAAGTTCAAAAGCATGATGTCAGTTGCAAGTTTCATAGTATGATTTCTCAGCAGTTGGTGGTGTTTTTTGTTAGTTTTTTTTTTTTTAAAGTTTTGCATTCAAGTTTTTCTTTTACCAAATATTTTTTCTCAGTTTTGCTGTGTAAAAGAGCTATATAAGCAACTTGTTTGTAACACGAAAGCGGAGGCTGAGGCATTTTTCTGAATAACTGTTGTACTGCCATTCTTTTACTGCAGCTTAACATGTGCAGAAGGCCAAACCTGCCTTTCAGAACACAAGATATTTCTGTTGCCATGCAGATGTAAAAGAGTTCCTGTTCCTCCTACCTGGCCATTTCTGCCCTGACACTGCCCTTTTTTGCACCAATGCCCCTTTATTTCTAGAATATTAGAGTTAATAGGGGACCCTCAGTAGAAAAAGAGTGCCTGAGCTACCAGGCAGAGTATTTGTACAGCAAACTCGAGTAACTTCAGCTACTGCTACTGAGCAAGTTCAATAATTTCCTTGCCCTCTTTCTGGATATTTCT
>NW_009594670.1:21411-26514 GCF_000690535.1 Cariama cristata
TCCTGCTGAGTTGCTCTGATAACTCCATGCTGGAGAGTATTCAAACTGCTTTCCTCTGGGTCTCAGTCCAATGCTGCAGTATTTTGCAGGAGTATTAGATTCACAGAGGAGGCAATAGAGGGTGCAAAGACTGAACATAAACACTGAACAGATGCATATTTTACAGCATGATTTACTGGCTCTGGACCAGAACCATGCAGATGCGCCTGTGGTGCTTTCCTTTGCCAGATCCTGGCACGGAGCTAGACCTTGTAAGTCTTGTAGGACCGAAGCTGGCTCCATACTGGTACCATGCTTCTGAAATCATAAATACAATATAGAGACACTCTTGCTCGTCCTTGCAGAGTCAGCTCAGAGTGATCTTTAGAGCTGTGTCAGAGTACTTCTCTGAGGAGATGTCTTAGCTGTTCAGAACTAGCCTGGGTTTACCATGGCCTACCAGATTGAGTTTAAACTGACTCATTGGAGAGATGTATACCAACATCTCTGCACTGTGTTCCTCAACACATCCTGTAATATTTGTTTTCTATCTTACCTAGTTTTCTCCCTCTCTATCTTTTTCCATAGTGAAGAATTGAATGTATCTTTTAGCTTGCCCAGCTTTATTCAGCTGATACAATAAACACCAATATTAAGTAAAACAACAAATTGCTTTAAAAATGTAGAGCCAAATGTTTTGGAAAATGTATCTGGTATGTTTGTGTGTTTCAGTTTTAAGAATGGCTCTCTGATGAGAGAGAGGATCAGAGATGACTGTGCTTCAGGCTCCTGGGATGAGTTCTCCAAAGCCTTATCATCTACTGTTGCTGGAAACAATGGAAACTTGGGTATGAGCCTTAGCAGGGCTGGGAGTTCAGGATTTGCTCAGACACATACTTGGGTGGGTGTTGTACCTACTTTTTACTTGGGTCATGATAAAGGCCAAGAATTAAGCGTACTTAGAAGTGCTCTGTTGGCGGGCTAAATGTCATGATAGTATTTTCCTTCAATATTCACTAAATAAAAAAATTATGTTTATGGAGCTCTTTTAGTCATTGAAAGGGTGTTAGTAGCATCTTAGCTGTAGAATGTTTAAAACTAGTAATTTCTGAAGGGGGCTTTCATTAAAGTATGTTTCTTTTTCTGAAGACTCAAACCAAGTGAATTAGGTAGCTCCATATTATTTCTTTCTCAATCATTACTCTAGAATTCTGTTCACACATGTGAACAAAGCAGTAATGTCAAATGATACCCAGATTTCTTACATTTTCCCCAGTGTATGTCACAGAATCATTTAATCCCTGAAAAAATCCCTACATTACGGTAAGTGAATGAAATGAAACAAAATGATGGTGATGGAAATATTTAAAAAATATAAATAAACCAATGTATTTGAAGTTTTACATTATTTTCTTTCCTACAGTTTAACGTTTTGCAAGTGTAGTATATAGCTCTGAAATAAGTTGAAGTGAAAGGTGAGCATATGTGTAATCAAGATTAAAATTTAACCATTACAGAGCTGGATTTGAAATCATCACCATCATCCTAGATCTGAATTAGTATGAATAAAATTAATTGAAAAACTGTAGGTAGCAAAGTTTTAAAATGTAGATATTTAAGCTATAGGAGACTTAACTCCTTAGTAAAGTGAATTTAAGATACAGTTTCTTGACACTGTGAGGTTAGCACTGATTTTTCATTTTTAGAAGCTCTGTTATGTTGTCTGTCAAATCCAGTCTCTGGGGGGTATTAAAATGACCAGGAATCTCTTTTCACTGGAAGACAAATCAATTCAGATGTTTCAGAAAATGGGAAGAGGTTATTCCAAAACCCAAAAGTCAACCGCTTTAGACAATATTAAAAGCATTGGGAGTGGATGAAAATATTGTTACTCATTTCAAGGATACCAGGACACTGCCTTAAATTTTTAAAAATTGTATATAGTATATTCCCTTGGATACCTTAATCCCCTATAAAATGGGTGTTTCATGAAAGTCATCCTCAATAACCTATATGCTTGAATAACCTCTGAGTATACATTTAAACATACAGTAATCTCCGTAATCTGGGTTCCTGAGGAAAGCAGAGCAAAGAAGTAGCTGGTTAGGCATCATCCCTTTTATCGCTCGTTCCCTGCATTCCCTGTTGTGTGCGAAGATGCCCCTGTAGGGGTTTGGGGATGGACAGAAGCGGCTGCTAGGGTGAGACTGGGATAAGGAGAATAACAGGGGTAGCAAATAGGGAAGGAAGAGGAGTAACCGGATGAGGGTCCTGTTGTGTCTGGGAAGTACCTAGGGCTAATAAAAACCAGCAGGTTTACTTGAAGACCTCATCTTTCAGGTTTGAGGTGGCAGCAGGGTCAGAAAGGAAATTTTGATATACATGCCCTGGCAGGACCTGCAGATCTGTAACCAAGTGTTACTTACTGGCAGGTTTTCAGAATGTTTAACCAAAAAGGTTATGTGTGCTAAAGGACAGTACTGTTTTTGTGGGGTTTTGGCTAATAATCATAGGGTTCCTAGGGCAGTATACTCTTGTTACAAAGTGTGAACCTTAGAAACTCACCTTAGTTTCTTAGCTGGTCTGTTCCATTTTTCTGTCCTCATTTTCTGTCTCCTTTGTTGAATATCTTTTCTGACCAACCCGTCTTGCCATCAACACAAAAGAAATCTTTTTCACACTTTTTGTCTAGCTGTCTACACAGCGTTACTGCGTTTTTTCAGATCTCATCAAAACTATTTAGACACTAGCTCTGCTTCATGACTTAAAATATCTGATGTTCTCTAATAAGCTCATGAAATCTAGTCCAGTGCATGAAGTGTTCCAGTATTCCTGTACTCTTCTTAATAAATTACCATTTTTTGTTTGTTTTTTTTTTTTCTTTCACCCTTGCCTATGACCTACTGAAACTATTTCTAAGATATGTTCTATATTATCTACGTTGCTTACATGTGTCTGTGTTCTGGTGGACGTGTGCTCTTTTGTAGGCTTGTTTATTATATTGTTTGGATGCCTAGAGCCAGACATGCTTAAGATCCACATTTTTGTAAACTGGAAGTAGTTAAATTTGATAAATGTGTGGACTGAAATTAGTTAAGAAACAGGCTGTGTGGTGACTCAAATGTCCAAATATGTCATAAACATTTGTTATCGTTTTAGCTGTGTGCTGAAATAAGATTCCAACTTTGGACTAGGAGCAAACATAACATTACTCTCTTCAGTGTTCTTTGATGCAGGTTTCTACTTTGATGTGATGGAAATTACTCCTGAAGCAGTTGGGATTCACAGATTCAACAGAGACAACCAGAAGGTAGTAATAATCTAGTTAACGTCTCAAACCTTAAAGGAGTACTGTCAAGGCTTGAAATCTTTGCCTATTTTTTTTTTTTTTTTTCTCTCTGAGAATCTTACTTTCAAGTTTTATTTATTGATGCAAGTGCCTGGGATGGTTTTCATAAGGAAGTATTTGGTCTGTAGCTTGAGAGTGTCTACAGTGCAAAGTCTGAACTAGAACTTATATGGTATTTTTCTGAGGAAATATTTCCTTTACTGGAAAATGTGGATTTACTGAAACCAACAGTGTTTTTGAAACAGGATTAACTTTAAGCTTGTTGAGAGCTTCGTACACTTACATGACTTAGCCCTCATCTTCTAAGTTTCAGACACACAGATAAGGATGTGTTGAAACTTTGGACTATAATATTTTGTCTTTTACTGTGCTCTAAATGTGTATGTAAAGTAAAGACCTCATTTTGCTGTCCTGCATGTCTTAGAGTAACTTATGAGTTACATAGTGGTGTCTAAGTAAACACAGACTCAAGTACAATTGATATTAAAATAGAAATTATGTTATGGAAAATTATGTTATGGAAAGGGAAGTTCTTTGTATCTTTTTACTTTTTTTTTCTTTTAGAGAACGGTGGTTGTTTAAATGTCTGGCTTTCTGGGTGGTACTGAAGCTTAAGAGATGTCTTTGATCAGTCATGACTCCCAGTCGATTAGATCTCACCTAGGTGAACAGAGATTGATACTATCTTGTGTTTGCAGTGTAGCACTAGTCTCTTAAATGTTTGCTGTTTAAATGAATGCTTAATCACTTCTAGCTGTTATACAAGTTGTAGGTACTTGTTGTAGTGCATGGAAAACCTCAACTTTTTGTGAAAGATTCTTTGTACTTGTTTGTAGTTCAATATTTTCCTACTTCTGTTGCCTTTCTCATATTCAAGTTGATGAAAGCACAGAAAAATGTTATATATAGAAACTAAATAAATTAATGAAAAGATTACATGGTTTCACTTTTGTGCAGACAGAAATAGATTTAAACTTTTGTGACATTGCTTAATGCATCTGAATTTTATCTACTTACTTTAATTTTATATATTGGTTCTTAAGCAGCCTTTGGTGCTGGGAAATGCATAGAGAAGAGTTTACCACTTGCAGTAGAACCTTTTCCCTTTATGCATTGATTTCAAGTTTAATGGATTTGCCAACAGCACCGAGGTTATGGGTTGCATTCTCTTTCGTGAGTCTTTAGGTTACAGAATCACAGAATGGTCAGGGTTGGAAGGGACCTCTGGAGATCATCTGGTCTAACCCCCCTGCCAAAGCTGGTTCACCTACAGCAAGTTGCACAGGATCACATCCCTGACCAGACTCCACAACCTCTCTGGGCAGCCTGTTCCAGCGCTCTGCCACCCTCAAAGTATAGAAGTTCTTCCTCATATTAAGTTAAAACTTTCTATGTTTCAGTTTGTGCCTGTTGCTCCTTAAGCTGTCGCTGGGCAGCACTGAAAAGAGTCTGGCCCCATCCTCTTGATATCCACCCTTAAGGTATTTATAAGCATTGATTATATTTCCTCCCAATCTTATCTTCTCTCCTTCAGGTTGAACAGACCCAGTTCCCTTGGCCTTTCCTCATAAGGGAGATGCTCCAGTCCTCTCATCATCTTTGTTGCCCTCTGCTGGACTCTCTCCAGCAGTTCCTTGTCTTTTTTGAACTGTGGAGTCTGGAACTGGACACAGTACTTCAGATGTGGCCTCACCAGGGCAGAGTAGAGGGGGAAGATAAACTCCCTCAACCTACTGGTCATGCTCCTCCTAGTGCACCCCAAGATACCATTGGCC
>NW_009594671.1:0-3647 GCF_000690535.1 Cariama cristata
AAATAAAATTAAAAATAAAAATAATTAATGTACAGAAAGGAAAAATAAAACTCTAAATTAAATAATAAAAAGTGGCAAGACATCTCCCTGCCCCGACAAAACGGGAAAGGGAGCGAGACTGGTACAGGCAGCAAAGCAACAGCAGTAACAGGTTAAAACGAGCCATCACGTACAAGGCATAAAAACGCTCATGTCACCGTACAGTTGCTCTTCTCTTCCCTTTACACGACCGGGTTTCGTACAGGTTTATTCCGAGTCGATTACAAAGATTGAAAAGGGCTACTTACAGCGGGAGTACAAAGTACAATGTCCATTGTCATATAAAAATTCTGTATTTCTCTTACCATTGGACGCTTCAAGAGTGAGTTAGCACAGTTCTGAAAGATGGCGTCCCATCAAACATACACTGCGACCCTGCATCACATGGTTTCAGAGTCATAAACACAGGTCAAAGGCACAAAACCGCTACAATTTTTCTTTAAAAAAAAAAAATCTTTTTTTTTTTTAAAAAAAAAAAACCAAGGTCTCACAGATGTTTTGTCCTCAGAAGATACCCAGAGAGAGAGGACATAAAGGGGTGATAAATGAGAGTGTTCCTCCGTGTTTCGCCTCCTGCAATTTGTGTTGTGCTGTAACAAAATGGTGCTTCTGGCTCTGTGTAGCTCTTTCCCGTGTGCGTGTCTCCTCTGTAATGGAAATGTGTCTCGGCTCGAACGCCGGCCTGCGCCAGACCCGCACAGCCCCAGCTACGGCCTCCTAGGGACCTGTGTGCCCTTGGGGTTGGGTTGCTTTGTGTTCCTTGGTTTGGTGTTTTGGGTTGTTTTTAGGTTTGGTTTTTGGTTTTGTTTGTTTTGGTTTGTTTTTTTTTTTCTCCGCTTGGCGCTGATATGGTGGCAGTTGAGGGCTGCAGGAAAAACAGCATAAAGCAAAGGAACTGCCCTCCCCAAACCAAACCGTGTTGAGAGCAATCCTAAGGTCTTGGAGGGCCTCAGATCTATTCCGGTCTCCGGTAAGAGCGCTGCTGGCCTTGTTTTGAGGACCCTCTGGGCTGTGTTTTCTAGTTCTGTGTACCTTCGTGGGTTCGGTTTGGTCTGGTTTTGGTAAGTAAAGGTAAATGTCTGCTGTGGCATGCTGCGCCTCTTTCTCTCTCTGTGCTGTAGATAGTCCTTGGGCCACGGTGTTGTGTCCTTGATGTAATGAGCTCAAGGTGCTGCTTGTTTCTGGATGCTGCCTGTTTTCTCCAGTAAAGTTTTCTACACTGTGTGGTGTGAGGAATGTGCAGAGGCAGGTCACGGCCCATTCGGGACTTCCGCTGTAGTACGGTCCCCGGGGTTATGTGCAAATGACTGCTCGGAGCTGGGAAAGGCCACATTACCGCACCCCTTCCCCTCCCGTCCGCTTCCCAGCGAGCCCCTCGCGCCCCTGCGGCTCTGCACATCTTCTACGTATGTACCTGGGAGGAGAGCTCTGCCCCTGCCCCTCGCTAAATCATGTAATGCCATTGCTTGCGTCAGCACCTGAACGGCTCCACAGCTTTGAAAAGCAGGGGTGTCCGGCAGACGGTGGCTCAGCGGCTCCCATAGAGAATCCCGCTCCACCCTCCCGCCCCGCACCCATCACCCTCCAACCCTCCCATCCCCGTTTCCAGCGGTCGAGGCCGCCTGGCGCCGACACCCCGGCTTTAAAACATTTAGTGTTTTCCTTCAAAAAAACCCAAAACACCTCAAAATAAGCGTCACTGAGCTCCTCGCGTGGGGCTGACCCTGCGCAGGCCGACACGGAGGGCACCAACGGCCGCCCCGGCATCCAGTTGGGAGCAGGAGATGTCCGCTTCCGTGAGCACAGGGTTTTGGGGGTGGGTGTGTCTTTCCCCCCACCACCTCAAGCTCAAGCAAGCCAGCATCTCCCCTCCGGTTTTACAGACAGGCTGAGTACCCCCCCGGCCAGGCCAAGAGCGTTTCCCACTCGCCCCTCAGCTCCGGGAGGGTGACACAGCCCCGTTTTGGTAAATTCAGTTTGGAAGATGAGGTACGCAAAGAGCGAGCAGCAGGGCAGACGTAAGAAAGCAATGGCACTTTCCCCCCCAACCCTGAACCACCAAAAACTCATTAAATAGAACAAAAAAGAAAAATCAACCACGTATCGCTGGTGCAGAGGCTCCCTCTCACTTCACACGCCTGACACCGATACTTCCCCGACAAGCAACGCGCAAAACAAACCACCGAGAGAAACCCCCCAGCCATCGCCACCCCTTTTTTCGACTCAATTCATCCCCTGAACCCTCTCCCCGTCGAGCCCACGCCAGCTCCGGGTGAAGGTACGGGCAGGCGAATGGCATTACATAGTGCGGGTCGGTATGAGAGTGCTGTGCCCGACCGTGTGCGTAGGTACAAAGCGCTTCATCGGAGATTACCTTGTCCGCTGAGGTTGGGGTTGGTGTAATCCCAGGTATCCTGGTCATTCTTGAAGACGTTGAGGCGCGTGGGCTGCAACAGACACCCAGAAAAGCGTCAGGCGTCAGTGGCGTCACCCCACAAGGGGTGTGCGTTGCCAGCGGGGCACGCTTACCTTGGCGTATTCGATCTTCAGCGTGCAGCACCCAGAGTAAATGTCGGCCCCGTTGAGGGACGCCTTGGCTCGCTGGGCGCTCTGCACCGAGTCAAACGTTGGCAGTGTTAAGGACGTTAACGGAAACGAAAACATCTTTAGGGCGGGTTTCGCTGTCTGCGAGGATGGATCGGACCGTGCCACGTGTCAGGCGTTGCTCCCCAAGTACAGATAATTTGGGAAACTCTCAGCTCCCTGCCCATAGCTGGCCAGGACGTGCCAGAGCACGGCTGACACGACCGGTCTGAGGCAGAGTCAAACCAACCCACAGCAGAAAAACCATGAGAGGCAGCCCCGAGCTGTCAGGGCACAGAAGGATATTCCACCATGGCCTGGACACCGTTTTTCCTGAAGATAACAATCCTCTGCACAGGGCCACAGGGGTTACAGATGGTGTACAGCACATCCTGTGGCACAGGAGAGAGCAGAAGACGTGAGGGACCTGGCTGAGGCACAGCGGTAACCCCCCTGAACCCCACGAACAGCGCGTGCCAGGGCCAGGAGAGATCTGCGTGCCTAGCTCCACGTTCCCAAAACCCTCGGGGTTTCCCCGGTGCCATCACCCACCGTCGTGATGGAGTAAATGGGGTTGAGGATGGTGAAGAGCAGGACGTTGTTGACACCCCTGGAATCATCCGTGTCCCCGGGGCGGGATATCTTCTGGCTGGTGGAGTAGTTGACGAAGGCAGGGTGCCCAGCGATGTAGATCTGGTTGTCAGCTGCGTAATTAACAGCGTTGCAGGCGCCAAGGATGTCCTCAAACTCCACCAAGGCTTGTCTCTTCTTGGGCATCACCACCACGTAGCTGAGACAGCAAAGGTGGTGGTCAGACGACCACCGCGGTGCCAGCGCCGCCACGCACATCCCCCAATGCCTGTCTCCTCACCTGATGGGGCCGAACTCCTGCAGGGCCTCCACAAGATCGGCCTCCACGACGCCATCGATCAGGCCTCGGATGTGCACCACCGGGGAGGCGGGCGTCTTGTGGGGGTCATCGTAGTTCTCCTGGCAGGAGTGATGGCGTCAGTTCGGTACAGCAC
>NW_009594671.1:3770-3971 GCF_000690535.1 Cariama cristata
CCCGGCAGCCGACGATAAGAAAGGGAGTTGTTTTCAACGTGGTGAGACCAAAAAGCTCCCAGTACTGCTGGGCGATGCGGATGAAGACCTTGCAAGGCCCTGCCTCCCCCAAACCTGTTCCCAGACGCTCTGCAGGCCCTCGGGGTCCAGCCCTACCCCTCAAAAGATGTTTCCTTCTCTCCTTCATGGTGCTGAGCGCTT
>NW_009594672.1:0-8302 GCF_000690535.1 Cariama cristata
CCCACAGGACAGCCTTTGGGGACAAAGGAGCATCCTCCGCTCCCAACCCTGCTCCCACCCAGCCCCAGCCCTGCCCGGAGCGAGGAGCTGGTGTCGAGGGGACGTCGAAGGGGCCCCACCAGTTTGCTTCATACGGCGGGTTTCGGTCCGTCCTTTCCCTCATATTTATAACTGTACAGACCGGGGGGGAGGGTCTCTGACAGGCGTCATCTCTCACCACGCATCTATCGTAGGCAATGGTAACTTTCTTGATCGTGCTATTAGAGTTTGTGTATGTGGCAATGTAAAGAACTGTGTATAGTGCATTGTACAGCATATTTTCATGAATAAAATTGTTTTAAATATTACAAGGCAGGGCTGCTGCCTTCAATGCTTCTATGTGTCTGGGCTGAGACCGGAGGGACAGCGCTGGACCAGGGCAGCTGGGGAGGCCTGGGGAGAGACACCAAGGAGAAGATGTGATGTTTGGTGAAACTGAGCTTGCACCCAGCGTGGGGATGGTTGGGCTGTGGAGGTGTCTGTGCCATCCCACCTGGACACAGACCTCTGGATGCCATCCTGAGCAGTCTATAAATACACGTATTTACTAAGTTTTACCAGTATTTTCTGAGGCTGATTGCTGCCTCAAGGTCACCGCTGCCCAGTGCAGTGGTGGGTGACAGCGTCCAGCTCGTGGAGGTGCTTGTGCCTTGCACCCGCTGCCCCAAGCCACTTCGCTCCCCGGTGAGGCTCCCTGGGTGCAGCCCCCAGCCACTGGCCTGGAAATCCCCTTTTTCAGCAGCTGTTGGAGCTGTTTGGACTGAAATTTTCCCTTCTTGCGGGTGAATTTATTTCCTATCCTGGAAAAAAATTGCCAAAGAGACTAGAGGCTGCAGCTCCTATTTTGGGCGATGATTCAGGGTCTTGGGGCAGAGTGGGTTGGGAGAACACCTCTGTGGTTCAGGACTCAGGTTCAAGGTTGGGTCTCTGCTCTAAGACCCCTCAGTCAGCCCTCACGAGCATTTACCAAAGCAGATTGGAGAAGCTGAAACCCCTCTGAGGTGCAATCAGGCACAGAAAGCTGAATATTGCCCTGGTGCCAGGCACCGAATGGGCCAAGGGGATGGGTGCCCTCTGAAACCCCTGTGCCCACCCCAGTGATGTGGCCATCTAATCTCTCCTCCTCGCCCTGCCTCTCCTCGGGGAGATTTTTGGATGGTTTCTCTTAGGGCTTTGCAGGGAAAGGGCAGGACTCGTTCCAGGCCACTCAGGAAGGATTTGATTTCAACTTCTCCCTTGATAAACAGCTAAAAAAGAGGTGGGGAAACTGAAGGAGCCTTTAAAACCTATTTCAAAATATCCCCACCATCTCCACACCTGCATGGTGCCCAGGGGGAAGGGGCTGCTGGTGGCAGTTCACAGGAGTCCGTGCACACCATGCATGTATGAACGATACAGCTCCATCATATGGAAACCTCATAGCAGCCTTCCAGTGCCTAAAGGGGCTGACAAGAAAGCTGGGAATGGACTTTTTACAAGGGCATGGAGTGATAGGACAAGGAGCAATGGCTTTAAACTGGAAGAGGGAAGATTTAGATTAGCTATTAGGAAGAAATCCTTCCCGGTGAGGGTGGTGAGGCAGTGGCACAGGTTTCCCAGCAAAGCTGTAGATGCCTCATCCCTGGAAGTGTTCAAGGTCAGGTTGGATGGGGCTCTGAGCAACCTGGTCTGGTAGCAGGTGTCCCTGCCTCTGGCAGGGGGGGGTTGGAACGAGGTGGTCTTTAAGGTCCCTTCCAACCAAACCGTTCTATGATGATATTGCAGTTGTGGCCAAGCAGCCCAGTGTCACCAGTTCAGCCACCTCCACTCGCTGGTGTTGCAGGTGGAGCATCTTTCCACTCTTGCAAATCCAATATCATCCCCGTGTCACTGCCATGTAGCAAAGTGCAGGCATGGGGAGTCCTGGTGAGGAGGTTTGAGACATCGAGTTCTTGTCCACTGATGGTTTGGTAACCTGGAGAAAAAGTCATCAACGTGGCAGCGTGGTCATGTCTCGGAGATGCTCCCACAGGCCTGGCACATGCCCGTAACCTGGTCCCTATAGGTCAGTCCTGGACAAAACGATGAAGAAGAGAAGAGTTTTCAACTACTAAAGACTTTCCTATCAGAGAATTCAATTAGTGCAGAATTTAATTGCTGTGGCTCAACAGAGGAGGGGGTTTCAGCTGCTGACTCAGCAGTGAGCCCGGCTGGGTGCGGGAGGGCACTGCCCTTCGCACCGTGCACACGGGGGCCTGGCACGGTTGTGCTGGGCTGTGTGTTGTGCTCCGGGAGTGACTTCAGAGCCAACAAAATCACAGCAGGTGGGGAGCATGGGGTCTATCTCTGTGGGGCTGGAAGAAAGGTGCTGCAGGGATGGCACCTCTTTGGTGTTGAGCTCCCTGGGACAGGAGGGTGTCTGGGATGGGATGTGGCATTTGTGTCCTGAGTGGGCAAGAGGTGGGAGCAGCCTGAATGTACCACAGATGAGATGCAAGAGCCCAGCAGGACGTCACCTCAGTCGTCACATGGGGCTCAAAGGCCAGGGGCAGAGGAGCATAGCCAGGGTGTTGTCTGGGGGAGGACACTGGGATCCAGGTGTTTCTCGTGGGTTTCCACAGGGATTTGTGCTTGATATGAAGCCACTTACACCTCATTGTAAGGAAACCTGCAACGTAACACAGGATCCCCGCTGGCAGCATCGGCAGCGGTTACAGGACTGGCAAAGCCATGGTGATCACAGCAAGCCATTGCGTGTGGGTCTTATCTCTGCAGTAGGTTTCGTTCAGCATTTTACAGGACCAAAGGGCAGAACTGAGGCCAGTGTGACCAAAGCTGGAGCAAAAGAGACACCAGGAAGGGTTTGGGGGCTTGAATATCATCGCATGAGCTCGCACGGTGAGGCAGCAGCTGCAAACAGGGCCCAGAGGAACAGGGACCCCCTTAGCACAGAGCACAGGGATGGACGGATCATACAGGCTTCCCAGATAACGGGGCCATGAGGCAAATGGGGCCACGCAGTCTCTCGCTCCTCCGTGTTGTCTGTGCTGTGCAGGATCCCATCTCACCAGAGGCTTTAAGCCAGGATGTACTTTCAGCAAAAGAAGGTCCTTCACTCTTTGCTGTGTCCTCCAGGGTCCCTGCCCAGATTTTACACCATCCAGCACAAGACATGGGCACTGGAGAAGCAACTCCAGACAGCACCACCAATAGCGGAAACATAACTTTTATTCACATTATCCCTTTCCACTGGCATTATTAGTGCTTTCCATGGCAGTCTGGTGCCCAGTGCTCCCTACTCTGCAAATCAATCCCAATGCCCTCCTCAGCCCCACCAGTGACTTCCCAGCAGGACCTCCCTCCTCCCAGTGAGCGCTACTGGGATGCAGACAGCCCAGGGCATCCTCCCCATCGCCAGTGGGACCGGCCGGGGAGAAGAATCCTCTGCAGAGCCCTGCAATGGCAGTTTGTGCCAACTGCTGTGCAGCCAAGCCCATGACCTCCTAAATGTGATCAACTACCCCACACAGTACTTCGGGTTTTCCTATTTTTGTGAGAAAACGTCACACAGCACCCAAGTGATCCATTGCTGTTCTCTGTGTCCTCAGCAAACCCCACTACCTCGCTGGAGAAACTTGTAATCCTGGTTTTAAAGAAAAAAGAAAAAACACAACAGGAAGAAAGACATCAAGTTGGTTTGACAGGATCTATTTTCCATAAATCCCTGTTGATTGGCATTAATTATATCACCCTTTCTGATTCTTTATTCACTGCATTCCATATCAGCCATTCCATTATTTTGCCTGGGATCAATGTCAGGCTGACAGACTTGAAATTACCCACGTCATCCTGTTTCCCCTTTTAAAATATTAGGCCAACCTCCACTTTTCTCCCAGGGCCCTGGAAATTCCCATGTGCTCTGCACCATACCAAAATTCAACAGCAGTGGTCCAGGATGTGCTTCAGCCAAGTCTCCTGGCCGGTCGTTTTCCTCCCTCTTAGTGCACTGACAGCCCTTATGCAAGTATGACTTGCAGTCTGTTGCGAGGGTGGGATTTGATGTTGTGCCAAGAGGTCGGACAGGATGGGTCAGTGGTCGTTCTGGTCTGAAACATGGTGGGAACGCAGCTTGGTTCACTTCCCACCCAACCTCACGCCTGCTCTGGTGATACCCTCACCCCTTATACAGCAGCATCCTTCCCAAGGAGTGGGCTGCTCTCCTGCAGTCATTTCAGCCCAAACTTCACCTCTCCCAGCTTCCCTTGGTGCTGTGCTCAGCCCCGTTCTTGTTTCCAACTCCATCTGCTCCCTGTGGTCTCATTCCCCCAGGTCTGCCCAGTGCTGGCCTTCACCTCCAGCTCTCTGTGCTCTGGCAGCTCTCATGTCCTTCTGCTCTTCCCTGCAGTCCTCCCTTCTGCCACTTTCTCAGTCTCATTGCACCAGATGGGAAGATGAGCATCACCACATCAGGGTAAAGAACTGAATCCCACCAGTACCAGTACATGGATACCCTGGATGCGACCAGCCCATCATGCAGATTTAGGAAGCCAGGGTGTCGGTGATGCCCTGGCATCCTGGTCTGTGGATATGCCTTCCCAGCCATGAGCTCAAAGCCACCCTGCAAAAGGACAAGCCATCAACCAGACGTACTCCCCAGTGTGACTCTCAGGCTATGGATGATTTCCATCTGACTGTAAAGATGGACTGCTCTGCGCGTGTCCCACCTCTGTCCTGCTCTGGGGATCAGGAGGAAATGATGGAGCAGGACCACACGGCAGCTGCACGGTCCTGAGCTGGGAACAGCTGCACACAATGTGCTGACAGTACCCTGCTCCCGCAACCATTGCAACAGAGATGCTGTGCTCACAGGGCTGGTGATTACTGCTCTGTCATCTCTCCTCGTGTCCCAGTCTGCAAGGATCCACTGTGAAGGTCCTCACCTAGGATGGACATCAGCTGGAGGTGAAGGGGATACCAGATGGCTGTGAGCTGGGCAGAGACCTCACCTCAAATTCAGCTGAAGTCTCAGAGAAGAAAGTTCTGGGGATGCAGAACAAGGCTGAGAGATCAAGAGCTCACCTGCCAGCTGATTTGTCCAGTTCACACAGGACTGCCCTGACTGACCAAGGAACACTTTGAGAAGTTGCACAAGGCCCATGGTCCATGACAGCCATTCCTTCCCATCCCACCCATCAAAGGGAGCTGGATGAAGTCAGCAGGGCTGAGGAAGGCGGCTGGCTTGGCCCATGCCCTTTCAGCCTGGAAGACACTGATTAATGTCACCGGGAAGAGGATGCTCTTTAGAGACTGTTGCCCAAGACCTGTCCTCCAAAGGATGCCCAAAACCTCCCAGCAAGGAGGCCTTCCAAAAGAGCAGGAGACACATGTAGACCCCTGAGCAGAGTTGAGGGGAGTGATGCAGGAAGGTGGGCGGTGTTGGGGTGGGAGCAGGACAGGGAATGGACCTGGTAGAGGCAGAAGGCATTTGGTAGAGTTCCTGGTGACCTCCTCAGGAGATAAATGTTCTGACATGGGGAGTTCTGAGATGTGAGGAGCTGGGGGGCCCAGGGCAGCCCAGGCAAGGATCTCCTGGTTCTCATTGACCCCAAAGCCTTGATCCTGCTGACAAAAAGGCCTTCACTGGGGCTGCACTAGGTGCTTTAGGTGAAGAGAAGGGAAAACCATGCACCCACCATCTTCATGCCCAGCTGCAAGCCACCGTCACCCTGTTCCATCCCCGCAGGCAGTGCCAGCCCATCCCAGTGGCACAAGGGAGGAAACAGGATTTTGGAGCCAAGGAAGGCTTTGACCATTCAAGCAAAGCATCATTAGAGATCTGCATGCTGGTGGGAGGTGGGAAGTGGGGGCAGCCCCATGGGATGCAGCGCCTGGCTGAAACGTGCTGCTGCTGAGCAGGAGGAGGGACAGGCTCATCCCACCGGCCCCACAGCCAAGCTGAGCCAACTCGACCACTGCCCGTGTCCCTTCCCACCCCACAGACTGTGCAGGAGGAGGAAAGAGAGATCAGCATCCCCACCGAGACCCAGGGAATGGGGAGAGGTAGAAATCCAGCATCTTTCCTGCTGTCCCCACTCTCCCGCCCCACGCCAGCTCCGCTCTGCCGCTGCCTTCGGCTGCCTGCGAGGAAGAGACGTCCCTGTGGGGCGAAGGGGCACATCTGGAACCTTGCAGAGATTTGTCTTCATTTCTAAGCTTTGGTCAGGAGAGTGAGAGGGTCTCCAGCAGCTGGGGTTGTGCCTCTGACCCTTCCCACCCCATCCCACCTCGACAGAGACAGGGCTGGTTTCATCTCGCTGCTATTGGCTGCAGGCTTGTCCTGAGAGGAATCTTTGACATATTTTACTATTATATGAGATAACTGGCACTTGAGAAGCTTAATTGGAAAGCTGCAGAAGTGTACTGCTTCCTACTCCTTTGAAGACAGCACTCCCTGAGTGGCCATGAATACTCTCTCCGTTGCACCAGCGGCCTCCCCATTGCCCCTGTGTTTCGTTCATTCAGCTCCTCAAAGCTCCTGGATGAGCCAGAGGGATCCAGCCCACAGGTACATCGCTACTTTATCCTTGGAGCTGAAGATCAGGTCCTGGGGAGGGGACAAGGGCTCCCGTGGGCACCGTTGGGACAAGAGCCAAGCCGGAGGACAGCATCTCCCTCCCTGCAATCCCACGGACAGATGTATCCACAGACACCCTTGGAGCATGCGGAAGAGGATGAGGACAGAAGGCTGTAGACAAATAAGGAGGAAAGCCTTCAGGAGCATGTGTCTGTCATAAGATATTCCCTTGCAGAAATCTTGGAAACCTTAGAAAGAGTTTTTGCTCAATGTTATTAATTAAGGCAAAAGAATCCCCATATGGAAAGAGAAACAGTCAAGTTATATTTTTGCTAAATACGCGGCACCATATGGTAACATACAGAAAATTGGCCACATAGGCAGCCTAGAATATATGTTACCATATGTTCATATGTACTTTATAATTTCTTTGTTTTTGAAAGAGGGCATTGTCTTATGGGGCAAAAATGAGCAGCCCACCCCAGGGAGAAGGAGAAACATCACAAGCTGCTTTTGCTGAATTAAACCCAAGGAAGCAACCCAACCACCTGGCCTGGGGGCTGCCTGTGCAGGCGGGACGGATAAGACAGCACGAGGGCAGTGTGAGCTTCTTGAGCTTCTTCCCCACTCCACATCCTCCACCATATCTCCTCGACATGGGTTGCACTGCTAATAACCTGCTGTGCAGGCTGCAGAGACCTGGAGAAGGAGGAGGAGGAGGAGGAGGAGGAGGAATGAAGAGCCTCCCTTTTGTGCTGTCCCCAGGAAACTTTGATTTCCCTGCAGCAACAGCAAGAGGAGAGAGACAGGGAAGGATCTGCTGGGAAAGCGATGAAGACCTTGGGAAAAGGCAAAAAAACTTCCGACCACAGCCCGCGAGAGCAGCGCAGGACCCTGTGTGCGTGTGCGAAGGGCCAGGGTGCTGCTGGGGTGTACGAGGTGTGTCGCAGGAGCACGGATTGTTTCCCTGGGGAGGTGGCTGCGAGAGGAGGGGTGTACATTTTGCACGGGGTGTGGGTGAGCATGCACCCACACGTACGCATCCTGGATGCTTTCACATCAGCTGTGTTGCATCTCACAGTCCCCCGAGGGGGTTTTGCTGAGCAGTCGGGTCAGGAAGCCGCTCAAAGTGAATCATGCTTCAGCTGGAGCTTGCTGGCACCCAGGTATTGGTGATGGCATGTGCCAGAGCCACAGTGGTGTGCACAGGGGTGGTTTTGGGGCTGTGCCCATGTTTGCTGAGCTCTCACTGAGCTTGTCCCCCAAAATAATTGGACAGAGGATCTCTGAACAGTGTGGGCATGCACTTCGATGGGCGCTGGCATGTGCATGCACAGGGGGCCGTCATTTACCCCGTGGGGAGGTTGTCACAGTGGGAGACAACCCACAGCATGGCACAGTGTCCCTGGAGATCAGGTCCTCAGAGACCTCAGGTGTCACCCCAGGAGCACAAGGGCGCAGTGCTGGGTCCCCCAATCTCCCTCCAAGGGGACAGGGCCAGCCGTACCCCTGACGGCAGAGCGCTGGCACAGAGGTTTGCTGTGCAAAGGTGCCCCAGCATTTGACCCTGCTCAGTACAGCCCTAATCACTTCTAACCATTTATTTATTTATTTTTTCATCTCCATTTTCGTCTCCATCTACCCTTAATCCTCCTGCAAGGACTGGCTGGAGTTTTGCCCTTCCAGGCGGCTGGAGCCGGCGGTGCCCGG
>NW_009594672.1:8333-17889 GCF_000690535.1 Cariama cristata
CACGGCGCTGACCTCCGGGCCCCGAACACAACCCCAGCCCCAGCAGCACCCGATCGGCTTTGGAGAGCCCGCGCCCTGCAGCTCCTCACAAAGCCATAATTTAATCCACAGCCCCGCGAGCAGAGTTTCAGGGCTTGTGGTCGACTGATTAATAGTCAGTGAGTCTGCGGGCTCCTGGCCTTCCTGACTGCCCTGCGTTGCTGCTGCTGCAGAGATTTTGATGCAGGGCTGCAGAGAGCACTGCTTGGCCGGGACTGCGGAGAGCGGTACGGGCGATGTTCTCTGAGTGGAGGCAATGCATCCATGTTCCCAAACCCATCAGCATCCTGGGCTGGACCCTCAAAAATTATGTCTGGAGGGGAGGAACTGTGAGGCCACAACCAGGTGGGCAAGGCAGAGGTCTCTGCTAGCAGACACCTTCGCTCCTGGCACCACTGGGTGTTTGGTCCCAGGTCTGCTTGCAGCTCTGGTGCACAGACCCATGGCTCAGCTTTCTGCTACAAATACACTTGGCAGCTGTTAAACGCTCGCTGGAAATACCAAACCCCTCTCCACACTGGGCACCCACCCCTCTTGCTGGAGGTTGCTCAGCTCTTCTTGTGCCACCTGCCCTGCCCTGTGCCTGGAAAGGACGTGACTGCAAATACGTCCCTTGGTCCCAGGAAAGTGAAGACTGCACTGAAACTGTGTGTCCCAATGGGGAATAAGGGCTGCTCCTGTCTGAGTGTGAGCTGAGGGGGTGACACCTGGTGTCCCCATCCCATCCAGCATCCCGAGGGCTGCACCCACTCCCCACTGTCTTGCTTTCCTCCAGTCATGAAACAGGACCAGTGCCAGAGATTCCCTCTGTCCAGGAGCATGTCATGAGCTATACGGTCTCTGGCACCTGATGCTGCAGGTGAGGAGATGATCTGGAGATGTGAGAGGCCTGGTGGTTTTCTACCCAGCCCAGAAGTGCTTCATGTGTTATGAGAGGCTTGGGTTGTGCAGGGGAGCGTGCTGGTTGTGAGCGGAGACCCTGGACCTTTTCTGCAATCACCATCCTGCAGGAGAGCCATGAGGTGTCTGGGGTGGACGTGAATCCCAACCTCCCTGCATGATGCAGGGTGACTACGGGAAGGGGCACCTACCCCTGCACCCATAAGGGAAGTGTTTTTAAGGGGATGAGGTTTTTGTCACTGGCCTCTCACAAGCAGGAGAGTGGACTGTACCTGGAGGAGGGGGCCTGCGGCTGGCAGAGCCCAACATCCAGGGCTGGGACGGGGTGCAGGGTGCTGTGCACAGGGAGTCTGACCCTGTGATGCTCAGACCACGTGTGCCCTGCAAGACAGCCACCGAATCTGCAGCCATGCCTTGATGCGGTCCCTCTGGGTGACTGGAGTGGGACATCTCCAGCCAGACCAGGGAGCTGGGAAGAACCGTATGCAAGGGGGCTGGCTGGGTGTCCACCTCCCCAGAGAGGAGAGAACCATTGAGGGGTGGAAAAAGCAGGGCACAGAAGTAGCCGGGGCTGAGCAGGAGCCCTATGCCCCCACCAAACCCCCATCTCTGACCACAGGCAGGGGCAGGCAGACCTCCCCCCTGCCTTCACGCCTGCCTCGAAGGCCAGCAGAAACCCCCTCTCTGCTGGGGCAGCTTCTCCCCAGCACGCAACACAGCTGTAAGCCCTTTGTGCCGAGGTCTGGGTGGCTACCACCGCCCAGCCAGCCCTCCCCACCACCCGCGGTGAGTCGGACTCCACACACGCAAAGGCAGGGCTTGCTTCCAGCCCCACTTCTAAGCCCCCCCTTGGCTTTGGAGGAGCTTCATTAAAAGGAAACACAAACCAGAAGCAGAAGGAAGCACTTTTAAGTTGCTGGCAGCTTTGCCTGTCTATGAGTTATGAGGTCTTGCTTTATTCATGGGGCAGAAAAAAATGCTTATCTCCTCAGAGTCCATTATGTTTCATTTGGAGCCTGGGTGCAATCGGTGCTTTGGCAGAAATATCCCCCTGCCCCGCTCACCCTCCTGAAACTTTATCTCCCTATTTCATTACTGGGAGTTGCGCTTGCCCCGGTTTATCAGCGGTGATGGAGTGGATTGCTGACTTCTCTGCTGTCCTAGCAAAAATGAGGATGGAGACATTCTGCTCCAGGTTCCTGCTATTTTCAGAGACCTTGGCTGCATGATTTATTCATAAAAAAGCCATTATTTATGCCAAAGAAAGAAGACAGAATGGGTTAGCTTTTTAAGTGCTTATAATGCATTATATGGTACCTTAGCCTGCCAGACATCATTTATAATTGTAGAATCCCTTAACCTCCTTTTTCTCTTTTTCCTACCCTTCACATCAGTGCAGAGGGTGATAGCAAACTCGGTAATTAGCAGAAGTTGACAGATGTGGCAAGGAGAGGTAAGGTGAAATATCATCGAAGGAGACGTTTCTCCAGTACCTAAGTGAAGAAAGACCCTCCCTCCTCCCAGCCTTGATCTCCCAGCACAGGCAGCACAGGGAATTCAACACCACCATGAAGGCATTAGCTCACAGGGTCTGATGCTGGTATCTGTCCAAGCCTCCAGCTCCCAGCCTCTGTCTTTTCTGACGGCTTGCAGGTATCCCAGTTGGTTCCAGTCTTGAAAAAAGTCTTGAGAAACCCATCCCTTCTCTCAATGGCAGCCAGCATCTTTGGGTGCTCCAGGTCCCTGCTGCCACCGCAGGCACCCTGCCCACTGGGGCTGCTGGTGGAGGTTGGTCCAACCCTGGGACACCCTGGGAACTTGCTGTCACAGACATTGTGAGGACCTCACAATCAGGACTACTCACCTTCACTGCAATCCCAGGGAGATTTCAGGCCCCAAGCTCCCCCTCCTTAGCTCTCGCACCATGAAAACAGATGTCACGGCAGCATCAGCCAAAACCAAAAATCCCCAAAACCTGCAGAATGTGACGGGGAGGCTGTGGGCTGAGGCTGGGCAGAGATCAGGGCTGGTGCAGCAGCAGGAGCTCAGCCATCTTCTGCTAACACTGTAGCAGCTGCTGGGGCCACAATTTCTCACCAACGAGAGCTCTCAGGGTTTTACTCCTGCAGTTGAGAGCACGATGGACCCTGTTGCCTGAGCTCAGTTGGACGGGTCCCTTCCAGCCAAAGTGTTCCTTCTTCACTATTCCTACCACCAGCCCCAGCCATGCAGTGAGAAACGATGTCCCGGGCAGCACCAGCACAACTTTTGGTCTCCAGAGCTGAGTTGTCTCATGCAAAACAAGGCACTAAGGCGGATTTTAAACATCTCCGTGTTTCCTGGGTCTGCTGCTCTTATGTAGCCTGTGTCCTCATATCACTGCTGTGGGTCTCGTCAAGGCTGAAAGCAGCAGGAAAGGGCATTATATCCTGGGTCTTGGAGGAGACCACGGCATTCCCAGTACAACCCATTCTGGGGTGGGAGCAGAGATGTTTTAAAAAGTAACTTTAATTCACAGGTACTGACCCTACTGTGTGTTTGGGACCAGCCTGAGTAGCCACCCTGTCCCTGCACCCAGCCTTTGCCAGGACAAAAGGAGGGGACAAGGTTGTCCCAGCAGTGTGGGCACTGCCAGGGAGGGAATGGGCTGTTTCTCCAGGCTGTGGAGGTAGGGAGGGCTGCCCGATGCGTTCACCATGGAGTCCAATGTGACGGTCAAGGGGACAGAGCCCCCACCAAGTCATCTCAAATCATGGGGGGGCCATGCTGTGCATGTTCCCACCTGGCACGAGACACCCACGCTCTGGACTGCGAGACAAAATGCAAGAAAAACAATTAGCTACTTGGAGGTGAGAGGCAGCCTTCCCCTCCAGCTTCTCATCTAAGCTGGTTTCAAGTAGGAGAAAATCCCCATTAAAAGGCAGTGCCATTTCCAAGATCCTTGAGTTCAAAAGCAGAGACAGAAATCTCAGCTCTGATTTTGCTTTTTAAGCCTAAGATAAATAAAAATGTAAGAGACAGGAAATAATGTAATGTAATCATCAAGGAGAAGAGAAACCAAAGGCTCAACTCTCGCACACACATGCAAATATAAACACACACGCAGAACACATTTTAAAACCAATTAAAATCCCTTTGCAGAGAAAGCTCTTTCACCCACTCTCTGGGATATAGGCTATCTGCTTCCTTGGCATGCTGTATATGAATAATTAAAAGCTAAACATATGTTAAAAAATGCAAACAGTACATGATCCTGGAAACTTCCTCTCCTTATTATTATTTCCACAAGAAAGCTGTTAAATGGTTATAAAACTCGTCAAATACGCCAACCTTGGCATCTCCTGCGATTCCCCGCTTTGGCTAGGAAGGAGTTAAAAGCATTTGGCAGAGACTAACCCATTAGGCCTAATAATTATGAAATTATAGAGGTACTCAGGTGACTGTTAATTTCACACATACTGTTCAGCTCTGTGGCTAATGAGAGCCTGAAGAACTCAAGTGCCTCATCTTTCTTGTTGAATGGTGACCTGCAATTAATGAGCTTCTGCAAGAAAAGGCAGCATTTTGCACTTGGGGCTAATAAGATGGCTTTTGTGCAGCAGCATTGTGATACCAGGAGCTTTCGAATGAAGATTAAGAACTTTTCCCCTTATTTATTTATGAGCGCTACGCAGTCCAAGAGACCACACATGCAGAGAAGCGGCCCTGGTGTGAGTCTTGGAAGAAACTTAAGAGCACAGTTGCTCCCAGGCAATGGCAAAAATCTTCCATCTCCTGTGCTGGGTAGTAATAAGATGGAGATAGCAGGGAAACAACTGCAGAGCGATCACCTGTGATGGGGAGGAACAGGGCAGGTGTGGTTCCAGGAAAAAGAAATGGACCGAGACCCCCCCCTTTGCCCCCATCAGTGCATGCACGCACACACTTACTCACCCATCCTTGCAACAAAGACCCCAAAATAAGCCCCTCACAGCCAGGAGTGACCAAGCACAACCCCTGCCTTCGCAGAGGTCTCCAATTCAGGACCTGCACTGAGATCCCAAAATCAGTCCCAGAGGTTTCTGAAGACACCGACACAATTTCTGCCTGTTTCCAGTTTGCATAAGTGCTGTGAAAATTGGAAGGCTGCGATGTGCGTGCACAAATCCCCAGGACTACAGCTACTGGGCAGCGGTAGCCCAGTTACCAGCCAGGCAGTGCCAGCCTAAACCCATCGGCTGGCTGCAGCTCTCCAAGAACACACACTTGTTAGAAACCGGGATCTCCCTGCCCTCGCTCTGTCAGTGTTTGTATAGTTATTCTTGGTGGCAGTATTATCATAATCATTATTATTAACAACAATTTTATCTTTAAATGCCTGCTTGCATTGACATTTGTTTTATACACACACATATGAAGTAATAAACCCCTACCAGCCAAAGCCAATGAGCCTTTTCAGGGTGTTGACTCCATCACCTGTATTTAAGCAGCTCAGAACTACATCCTCCACCAGTCCTGACCATTTCCCCCTCCTTCAAGTGGCCATCTGAGTCTTGACCTCACTCCATGCTTGGGTGTTAGGAGAAAGAGGAGAAACTGGCCCAGGACACAGGTATGCGGAGCAGCAAGCTGGGATCCAGAAAAGCAGGGCTGGCTCCCTGGTCCTCGTTCACTGGCCGTGCATGGGTTGTGAGCCCATCCTGAGGAGGTCCAGTGGTGCCTGGCTCTGGTTTGTGCTCCTGCAGTTCCCTGTCATTAAAGCCTGTGGCATCTCCAACCTTCTGGAGACTCCAGCTGATCTGCCAAGTGTTTCCCAGATAAAAGTCTTATGGAGGAGACTGCTGAACACCTTCCTCAGCAAGGTCTGTCCTCTCTTGTTGGGTTGGTACTGGTTCTCCATGGACAATTTCTTCTTGCGTTATTTTGCCAGAATGAGGTGAAGATGGTGGGTCCCAAATGTTTCTCAGTTCCTGGCTACACACAAAAGGCTGTGAAAACTTTTGGCCCCAGGCATTGTGTTATTTGAGGTGAGTGCTCCTCGCTCTGGCAGATCTCTGAAGATGCTGGCTGTTTTCTCTGTGCCTTCTGAGGGTGATCACTGCCCCTTGGGGACCCTTCAGGATAGTCACCCTCTGCTTGACACCCCTGCACCATGGTTGATGTAGGAGCAGAATAAAGAACAGTTTATGGAGAAACTGCTGACCCTGCTCCAGCACATCCAAACTTTTCTTTAAAACCCGCCGTGAATAGCTGCTCCTGCATTTACCCAGTTTCTTTGAGGCTGCAAACAGGGCACACAGGTCTCTGCCTGGTGGGTGTCTGGTAGGTGTCTCCTCACAGTAATTGCTCTGCCATTATTTCTACAGTCTAATCTGCTTGAGACAAGAATGAACATGGCACAGAAGACCCCATGGAGCCCCATGCTGGCCAAACCTATGGGGTGGCCAAAGATGACCATCCAAAAGAACCTGCAGCCAAAGCAAGACCTCCTGTCTGCAGATGCAGACGTCCTCCCTGTTCCTGCAGAAGTTTCTCCTCACCCGGCAATATTGCCCATGCCCTGCTCTAGTCAGATACTGGATGTTCATCCTGGCCTGGGTGAGATACCAGGAACTCAACTGCTCCAAAGCTACCCCACAAGCCCCAGTTGCTCCAGCAAACTGCAAGGAGAAGGGCTGTTTGGGGAGGTCAGGGATGTCCCTGGGGCAAAAAGCCTGCTGCTGGGTCCAGTGTGCCTGCCTGAGTCCTCCAAGTCCACTGGGTGAGGTGACCAGAGCCAGGCAGAAGCACTTTGCTGTCCAAGGGCCGTTGGTATCAGCAGATGTAAGTTCAGAGATGTCCATCAGCTCCTGTTTCACTGTTCTCTCTGAAAACCATCACACCCGTACGTGCTGGCAGTACGATACGGCTCAGACATGCTCTCGTAATGACTACCTGGCCCTCACGGCTCCCATGTGGATTTCTTCTGTCACTGTGAGTGTGACCTTGGTCTTACAGGCAACCAGCCACGTAACCACAGCTGTGCCACTGCGGCCCGGGGGCAGAGTTGAGGTCACCCCATGGGTTTGAAGGAAACAGTCTTCCTTTCCAGGAGCAGTGGATTTCACTCTGTTGGTACATCCCGACTTCCCACTGCTTCCCTGTCCCCATGCTTCAACCTCCAGCATCATCAAACCTGAAAATCCCCCCAAGATCCCCTCCTAACATGTTGCCCTGACTGCATTTCTTCCTGGCAGGCAGCAATGCCTGACATGCTCATACAGGAGATACCTACGCTCCCTCGTCTCACATCCCTCCTTCTCTCCCCTGTGTGACAGCAGCACACACTCTCATGTCTCCATCAGAGGTGGCACATCCCCAGCCACCCATCAAATGCTGAGATGCTGGTGCACGCACTCCTCGAGGGCACACTCCCCATCACTGCCGTTGGGAAGCAGCCAGCCGGATCCAGTGAGATGCTCATCTGCGAAGCAACAACCTGGGGCGGCACAAACTCCTTTGCATCCTGGTCCCCCTCCCCATCGAGGACCTCGCGAGATGACTTCTGTCAGCTGACAGAGAAAGAGAAGTGTCATGTCAGAGGGAGCTGTGCCGTGCTGATGAGCTGGGAGGATGTGCGTGCTGTCAGGAGCTGGCACGCAGCTTTCTATGGGTGGCCTTCGGTTGTTTTGCCTTCTTATATTTAAAGTCAATCATGCGACCACATGCAAGGCACCCTTCACCAGAACGGGGAGGAAATGAGGCACTGAAATGTATCTGACAAGGTGGGTGATGGCTGCCCTCCCACAGAGCCTTGGACAAGCTGGGGGAGGGAAGGAGAAGCTGCGGAGGAGGTCTGCTCCCTTAGCCCTGCTGGGATGGGGAGGGCTGAGGGGAGGCTGCCTCCTGCCAGCCGTGTCCAGCATCTGCTGCTCTCCTCCCAGGTCTGACCAGCATCCTCTCCTTCAGCCAGAGACAACCTCCATCATTGCCTGTCCCTTTTTCTGGGCTTGCAGCTGGCAGAGACACATGCTCCCTGGCTGATAACTCTCTCCCTCCTCCAAGAAAACCATATGCAAACATTTTGCTCATTGGTGCAATGACAAAATAAGAACATGCATTTGAGTCTCTAAAAACATCTTGTTTTCTCTGTGGAAGAGCTGGAAGCCTAATGCTCATAACACTATGACGGGGTAGGGACGTGCTCCTTTCCATCTCATGCACCCAGAGCCTGAAAATGAAGATGTTTAGGTGGAGAAACATACTGGTTTGGGAGTGTCTGGAGGTCTGCATGGGAGCCTGGCTTTAGCCCAGCAACCCCTGCATAAATGCCTTCTCTCCTGCCTTTGTGCAGGGGTAAATCTGACCTCTCCCTGGCTGGAGAAGAAATAGCCACCAGTGTCCAGGCTCAGGTGCCCAGCAGACCTGGAGGCAGGTCTGGCTGGTGATCCTGGATGCAGAGTGACCAGAGATGGTCCCTAAAGTGGCTGTTCCAGTGTGCTGTCTCAAGAGGGACAATAAGGCTGGGCTGAATTCCCCTGGGCCATCCATTGCCCACAACATCATCATCTTCCTCTTCTTCTTTGGGCTTAGTCCATTTAGGTCACTGTTTTCTTGGCATGTGGCACCCAAAGCCAATTGCCTTCCCCAGCAGAGCCCTGGGCTGAGCCGATGCATCTCGCAGTCTGTGCTCCTGAATGCACATCCCGGGAAATGCTTGGCCTTGCTGTCCTGTGGGATTGCTTCAACTCACTGTTGGATCTGCCTTCGTAGGACCCCTTCCCTGTCTCAGTCCCAGGCTGCTAATGAAAAGAAAATCACACCGGCACCAGAAAGACCCCTCAGTCCCCCAGGCAGCCCAGCCCTGCTGCCAGGTAAAGAGCTAAAGCATCTCCTGCAGATCTTCCCGAACACCTCGTACTGCCTGATGTCCGTCTTCTCTCCCATCCACCTTTTTGGAACTTGCCTGGGAGAATCTCTTGAGAAACGCTGTCAAAAGCCTCGTGCATATCTGTATACATGACACCTCCTGCTTCCCTCTCTGCCAGGCCTGCTGTTCTGCTCTATGAGGAAATTAGATTGTGCGACACACTTTGCTCCTGACAAACCCAGGCTAGTTGTTACTCATTTCCTTGTTATCTACTACAGGCTTGCAACAACTTGTTTGATTAATCGTTCCAGTGCTTTTCAGGGAATCAGAGTTAAGCTAACTGGTAGGGAAGTCTCATCTCTCCTTCCATGAATTTGCCCTTTCCCAACGCCAGGAACTCCTTGTCACAGGGGACTGCAGCCCCAGGATGACCCTGTCCTAGCTCTGAACCCCCACAGACTCCACTGGGTTAGCTGCTGCTCCTGTGTTAGCCTGAGAGCTTTCCTCATTGCCACCCATTCTGTCTGGACAATGAACAATGGGGATGCTAGGAACATCTTTGCCCTCCTCCAGCCACCCTTGCCCTGCCTCGCAGAGGGACTCTCTCTGGTGCTGATGTACCTGGGCACCCCAAGATGCCTCTTCAGAGCTGCGGCATGTTATGGGGGGATATGAATGGCTCTTGTCCTGCTGTGCTTTCTCCCGTCTTATCATGGAATCATAGAGTGGTTTGGGACCTTAAACACCACCCAGGTCCAACCCCCCTGCCAGAGGCAGGGACACCTTCCA
>NW_009594672.1:18575-29735 GCF_000690535.1 Cariama cristata
GCGCCAGCCCTCCGATCATCTTGGTGGCCTCCTCTGGACTTGCTGCAACAGGTCCATGTCCTTCTTGTGCTGAGGTCCCCAGAGCTGAAGGCAGTAATACAGGGGGGTCTCACCAGAGCAGAGTAGAGGGGCAGAATCCCCTCCCTGGACCTGCTGGTCACGCTGCTTTGGATGCAGCCCAGGATACAGTTGGCTTTCTGGGCTGCCAGTGCATGTTGCTGGGTCGTAGTGAGCTTCTCATCAACCAGCACCCCCATCTTCTGGGACCTCAGCACATCCTGAGAAGGGGAAGAGCATCTTTCTGCTGTGCCACCATCGAAACAAGCCCCCATACTCTCCTTGGAAAGCCTAGAGGCTCTTGGTCAAGTGTGTAGTACCACTGAAGCCACACCGTACAGAGCATCCCTGCCAAAGCAGGTATCTTCTGCAGCACTCACAAAGACCTGGGCAGGAGAGAAGAAGGCTGGACCTGTCTCATGTCCACCAGCAAACATGTCTCTTGTCAACGATGATGATGATGATGATCCAGTCTGTGTAGGGCAGAGAGCAACAGGGGGTAAGCTGAAAACATGCTGGACGATGAGCTGACAGGATGGCATCATGACCCTCATCATCCTCATCTGGGGCAGGCAAAGCACCAGAGGCCAGGGAGACTTACAGAGAACTCAGGGTGGAGCAGAGTCTGCAAGGAGGAGGGTGAGTTGGCTGCACCAAGCAGAGGTGGAGAGGGCTTTGAGAGCCTCAGCAGAGGAGGCAGCGAGGCTGGACCCCGGCTGTGGCTGAGCACCCTGCACTCTTCCCGTGGTGGGGAGGCAGGGGAGGGGGAGGGCATGAGGATGGCACTGCCTGGCCAAACCTTCCCAGGAATGCTGCACCAGGCAGAGCACAGGAGGGTGAGCTGGGGACCACGTCTGGGGGATCCTACAGCCTGCTCTGAGGTTCCTTCCCCATGAGAGAGGGGTTGCACCTCCTCGGTGCAACTGTAGGGCCAGAAGGCTGGTATGAACTCAGCATGCATGGGAACGCTGCACCTCAGGTAGGTGCTTCTACCCCTTCGTTCACTGCCCTTGGTGGGTATTTTTTTCCCATCTGGGCATTTGACCATGCCATTTGGCCAGTCCTGGGTCATTACCAGGAGACAACTTGATCCCAGCAGCACTGCAGTCCCTCTGTGCTTAGAGCTGGGGAGATGCTCCCTGCCAGGATGTCCTGGGGGCTTTGATGCAGGACTCGAATGGGGGACCCCCCCCTCCTTTCCACCTCATCAGACCCTGAAAATCTGGTGAGAGCAGCTTGCCGTGACTCTGCAAAGGAGTTGGGGCACCAAAGGCTTTTCTCAGCTTTGCAATAAACTTATTGGCTACCCTTTGGTTTCCCTGTGCCTCAGTTTCCCCATCTGCATGACATTGGCAATGAACTGTTCTGAGGGAATGGGGATGGGGAGTGGTACCTTTAGCTATAAAGTCCTACTACCAGACAGAACTGCAATATGCATTTTTATGTGACCACGGCACTGAATGCTGAAGAAGTGGAGGCGAGACAGGGAGGTCCATTAGCTGCACAGAAACGCACACAGCGGAGCAGTCATCGCTCCAGAGCGTGGGCAAACCCATCACTGGGGCTGACCCACACTGGGCTGAAGGAAGCCTCAAAATGAGCACCACTTAAAGTCAGAAGGCAGGAGAAAGCCTTTCAGCAAGACACACAGTGCCCAGTCTGCTCAGCTTATCAGAGGCAAGACCGAGAAGTGTTTTGATTGCAGCGTGTAAGTGCCTTCATGGGGATAAAATCCCAAGTACTAAAGGGCTCTTTAATCTAACTGTGAAAGGCAGACCAAGAACCAGCAGTTGGAAGCAGAAGCCATGGGAGTTATATTTAGAAAGGAGGCTCATTGTTAATGGAGGCAGAGAGAGGGGATCGAGTGCTGGACCAAGTGTCAAACCAAGGCTGGACTCACCCCTAGCAGAGGAGCTTAACTGAGCGCGGGGCAGGGGACTGCAGAGGGGCTGGAGGGCGAGGACTGGTGGTCAGACCAATGATGACAAGGCACCGTGACCCCATAACACAGGTGGGGAAACTAAGGCACGGAGGGACAAATGTGTAAGACACGTGCACGTGGGTTCAGGGGGGCTGGGTATATGCACATGTGTATCAGGTATCTATGTATTTAGGTGCGTCCCTTGACATCGCGCTGCTGACACCCAGTGCCATTGAGGCACCCTGGGGCAGCCCACCTGGCCACCATCTGTCACACCAGAAGGGTACAGGTTTCCTGTAGATCCTGTGTCACATCTTCCAGCCCCGTGGAGATGTCTCAGGTCCCCCAGAGCTTCTTGAATTGCACCAGGCACCTCTGCTGAGTGGCGGAGTTACACCCCTCATCTGAAAATGCTGCTATCGGCAGCGTAATTATTCTGCATAGACACTCCCAGCACCGCTCAGATGAGCTACATCATGTTTCATGTACCTCTCCCCAGGCACTTCATTATAACAGCCCAATGCAAGGACTTCTCTGATCCAAAGTCCCCTGGCAGGCTCCCTCTGCAAAGAGCTGGTGCGATGCGGTGCATGTATTGCAAACGTGACCACTTCGTGTTCGGGTAGTACATCTGATCCTAAAAGATTAGTTCAGTCGTGTAATGAGGTGCTTAAGTACTCAGATAGCCCTGTCCTCTGTGATTTACTTGGGGGTCTGAGCCCTGCAGGGTCCCTGTGGGTCGGGCACGGTTGTGAAAACGGGGTTTGTAGGGTGAACGTCCAGCTCCATTAACGCCTGAAGCATCTTTGTATCAGCGGGGATTAGAGGGAAAAGGCAACCCCAGCCCTGATATCAGATGTCCTGCCAGCATCCCGGGCAGCTGAGTGGGAGGCTGGTTTTCCTCATTAGCAGGACCAGGCTTGGGAAGGTCCCCTGGAGCTGTTGGCCTGTGTGAGGGCACCAGGCACCCCAAAACAGCCCCTCGTACTGCTCATTCAAGCACTGTGTCCTCAAAGATGATGAAACCTGGCTGTTCCTGTCCTTTCCTGTGCTGGAGCAGTGCAGGGAGGTGAAGGCAGAGGCCACACGTGCTGCCTGCCCTCATTAGACACAGCCTTCAACCCAGCCACGGCTCCATCTCCTCTGAAGGCAACCTGCTGCCGCCTGAAAGGTGCAAATGAAGGTGCTGGCCTCTGCGGAGGGCAGGAGGTAGGCGAGCCAAGCCGGCTGTGCTTTAGAGCTCTCTTAAATTTAAGAGACAGAGCAACGTGCCAGTCCCACTTCAATTCATACCACTGGAGATCCCAGCTGGTACGGAAGGGCTCATGCGAGTCGTGGGACTGTGCTGTCTGTTTGAGGAAGCCAGACACTGGAAAGACTTTAACTTTCTCTACTAAGGGAAGATTTGTGTGCTTAGCAGCCAGAATGGAGCCAGGGAAGCAGCAGGAGATGTACAAAGAGCTGTGCAGTGGAAAATGTGTGCTGGTAGATACCAATTCACACCTGTTAACCGCTGCGAGAGGCTGCCAGCAGCACCAGGAGTGCCATTTAAATGAACTTTGCACAAGCAGGTGTGCCTTTTATCCATTGTCTGGAGTTACCGAAAAGCGTGCATGGCATCTCTGCCCTGGCAGTCTTCCCACGGAAGCGGCTGTGGCAAATCTCAGCTGGCTGCAGAAGGGGAGCTGGGAGATGCCCTCGGCCCTGGCACACCAGCCCGGGGAAGGGCTGCCGCGTCCAGGAACGGGAGCTGCTGGGTGGCCATTCCTCCCAGAGGAGCAAGCTCAGCAGAGAGAGAAGATCCTACTCCTGTGCTGTCTTGCAGCAGAAAAATGGGGATGAAGCTGTAAAAACTCAGGTAATCCTTCTGTTCGCCCAGCTCGCAGGGGGCTGGGAAGGAATGGCAGGGTCACAAGCATGCAGGAGGCTTTCCAAAACAGTGTCAGGGCTCTGCACGGCTCACCAGCCATGTCCCTGGCCGCTGAGCTGGGAAGCCACCTGCCAGCCTGCCTGGGAGGTTTGGGGACGCCATTTCCTGGCAGGTCTCCATCTGTACAACCTATGGTGTTGACAAGCCCCACTGAGCATTGGGAGGGAGCCAGCGTCTGGCTGCCGACCATTTCTCTCCTCCTTGGCTCCAGCAGCACAAAGGACTGCAAATCGCCACTAAAAAATACTTGGGGTGTGTGCATGTGTCCTCTGGGGACACCACGTCACCTCATCACTGCGGTATGGTCATAGGTTGCTGCTCTGTAAAGCATCTTGTGCCAAGTGTGTGCCGTCACACAGTGATGCCAAAGAGATGCTTGGTCTTGGCTGCTGCCCTCCTAAGCCTCCTCTGAGAATCCTTGGCTTCTACCCCAGGAAAAAGCCTCTGTGACCAGGCTGGAAGACAACACTTCCAGGCTTAACTTAGCAGCCCCTCCAGAGACCTCTCAACCTGCAGCATGAAGACATCACCCTAGGGGAAAGTATGGCAACCAGCAGTGAGTTACAGCTGAGAAAGGTAACTTTTCTTCAAAAAAAAGTCATTTATTAGGTGGAACAGAGAGATGTTTTCCATCAGGACAGCATCATAGCAAAGCCCTGGTGTGATCCTGCATGTCCAGCCTCCTCCAGGCAGGTCTGCCCTTGCCTTCTTCTCTCTCAGGTGGTTGCTTTGGTCCCTTCACTGGGCAGAGGTACCTGAGTCATTGACAAAGGCTCCTTTCCGGTGCATGTTGCTGCCATCCCCTCTAAAAAGACACTGGGTCTCTCCCACTCCAGACACAAACCCATTGGTACATCCCCAAACTCCGGAGCTGAGCTGGCTGGCATGTCCTGCAGCCACCCATAGTTAAGCTATTGGTGATCGGAGACCCGACAGAGCAGTATAGAATGGGAGCTTTGCTCTGCTCCAAGCTGGGACTTCAGCATGCAGCCGGTGTGGTGACAGCCACGGATGAGCAGAGCATCTTCCTTGGGCCGGTGGGTGGAGGTGAGGAGTGGGATTGCAAGAGCAGGGCCAGGGCAAAGGAGTTGGGGCTGGAGGAAGCAGGGCCCTGGGAAGGGTCTGGCTTGCAGCACTCTTCTGATGACAACCATCTCTTGTGGTTTTTCCTCAAGGGCACTACAGGCTGGAGAAGGGCTGATGAGCTGCAGATTGCACCAGCAGTAGATGCAGCCTGTGTCCTTCATTGACCAGGGTGCAGGGAAGGGGGAACAGCACACCCAGGAGCCCTGCTCTCTGCTTCCCAAAGCCATCCCCGACAGGGCTGGGGGGGCCGAAGGGGATCACTGCCCCTTGCCATGGCAGCATCCCCCCTCCCCAGCCCTGTCCCCAGGAAAATTTCACTTAATAGCCCAGAAAGCACTAGGGAGACTGGGATTAACAGGAAAGCTCCCTGGCCTTCCTCCAGCCTCATCAGCATGACAATTCTCTTTCCCCTGCTCTGTTTTAGATCCTACTCTTAACATTTAACCACTCCCCATTAATTTCCGAATTGCCACACACGTCGCGGAGTCATTTCTTCCCTCAATGCCAAAGCTGGGCTATTCCCAGGGAGGTCGGTGCTGGGGGTGCCATGGGGCAGACCTGGTTGTGGACCCCCAGTCCTGGGAGGGAGTATGGGAACAGGAGGAGAAGGGAACTGGGGACCCGCCACTTGGCTTTGTCTTGTGGCAGACACATGGAGCACATTAGCAGCCTTTCAGTGGAAGTTTGATCGATGGGGAAGGCTTTCTAACTGACTATCAAAGCACGCATGGTATGTGAGAAGCAGACACCAATTAGTGATGTCTTTTTAAAGGCTGCCTTGTTAAGAGGGGAATAAGGGGAAAGAATGAAATTGGCCAGAAAACATGGAGCTATTTAACCTTAATTAGAAGAAAGGTGTGGGCTTTGTGAAAAGGCCATTTCTGAAAGGGGTTTTTCTCCCTGGATATAAAGAGATCCTGCCTACTTGTTAGAGACTTGTTAGAGTTTATAAGACTGGGCAGGAGGCTAACTTGTAGAAATGCCTTTTATGCCACTTGAATGTGTGGCTTGCTTATTATAGTCTGCCATCCTGCCAGGGTGGCTGGTGGAGAGGAGAGGAGAGAGCAGCACTGCCAACTGGCTATAAATTTCATGAACATCATAAATGTAAGTGCTTTCTGGAGAGCTGTACAGATTGCACATAAAAGTCCCCCTTCTGTCCCTGTAAACTAAAAAGAGGGCTTTTTTGGCAAATTAAAAATTGTAGAGTGTCTTCCATGCTGAGCTAGGAAGCAGCCAGGCTACAAATCCACGGCTACAAAGTCCCAGCCGCACAGGGAGGTCTCCCGCACACGCTGGCATCGCCGCTCCCCAGCACCACGGTGACTCGAGGGAGAGCAGGACCGAAAGCCGCGGGGGCTGCAGCCAGCTCCGAGGACCTCAGCACCAGGGGCTGGGGGGACGTTACGTCTGCCCCTCGCTGCAAGGGCTCCCGGAGGGATGTGAACCGTGCCACCTCCGAGCTTGTGCTGCTGCCAGCAGACAAGGCACGGTGGACCGCCTTGCGAGATTGCATGTGGCTGTAGAGACAAGAGATGGATTTTTCTAAAAGCCATAGGACTCTCGCTCCTGGCTCTTCCCCAGTCCTCCTCGTGACCTTGGGGAGTCCGAACACCTTTGGGACTCGGTGTCCTGGCCCTTGGCCAGTTTGGAGCAGGCAGTGCCCAGACACGAGATGTGTTGCACGCCGGGTTTGCACATACCAGCCCCACCAGGGATTGTGTGGCACTGAACCAAGGAGAGTCCTTTGAGATGGGAACACGTGCTCTTCCCCTGCTGTGGACCCTGACACCGGACGCAGTAAATAAGCACAGAAAGAGGCATTTTCTCTGTCAGCTAAACAAGACCGTGCTTTATGCCCATCACTGCTCCGCTGCGCGCTGCTGGGCTGTGCAACCCTGCCAGGAACATTCCCAGCCTGCTCCCACCGCCGTCCTGCCTGGCCGTTAAAGACACAGAGCTCACCCCTCGCAGGGCTGCTGCGGGCGTCGAGGATCCATGTTCGGATGGCGCCTGCTGTCTGCATATCCAAGTGAGTTCAAGTTCTCACTGCACGTATCAGATTTTTTTTTTTTCCCCTTGCTGTTTAATAAGGACCATAAATATCATCTAATGACTGCATAGAGCAGGCATTTAAAGCAGTCAGGACACACACATACACAATGCGATGTCCCCACCAGCCACCTGAGTCCTGAGGACAACATGTTCCTGCACAGAGAGCAGGAGAAAGCACTTCCAGCCCAGGCTAATGGCCACATCCAGGCTAGCAGCTCCCCATGCCAAGGAGAGCAGGTGAAGGGGGCACAGCACCTCTTTGCTTTTATTCGGTAGTGTCAGCCATCCCTGCAGAGCTGTGCTGCCTGCAATGCTTTCTCAGGGTCAAAATTACTTTTGCGGGGCACAGCCAGGCGTGCCCCATGCAGGCACAGAGCGATGGAGCTCTGCCATCACCCAGCTCCAGCGAAACAAGCTGTACTAGGCTGAGGCTCCTTTTTAGGCTGCTGCCTGTGCATTATCAGTATCTGCTGGGATACCAAGCTGGGCTTCAGCTCTGCTCGGGTGCAGTGGACCAGGAGCACAGCCACCGGGCCCATGCCAATGAGCTCCATCGGCTGGGCTGTATGCCCAGCCTGCAGTCCGGGATGCCACATGCTTGATACCAGCATCAGCACCAGGCTCCTCACCTCCAGGGAGGTCTCTGTAGGATGCTGGGCCCTCCCTGGCTCCCAGTTGCCCCCAGGCTCCCTATTCCCCAGGGGAATGCTAAGAGACTTGCTTATCTTTGGTCCCAGGTTTCCTGGGGTTTTAGAGAAGAGCTTTACAAAATACACTACACGCACTTGGGCAGCGTTAACCCTGGGAGCAGTCCTGGGCTCTGTGGTCCTTCAGGTGGGAGGGATGTGGTACCCTTAAACCAAATTACCCTGGGAGTCACCTCTCTAAAACAGATTTATCTTCAGCCAGTTGTTCATGATCTTCTCTTGCCAGTGCTGGGCCCTTGGAGGATTATGCAGGGACATTTCTGTTCTTTCAGGCAGTTTTTACCTTTGCTTCTTATGGGCTGCCCCCATTCAATGTCACCTCCTGCCTGGAGGCTTGCAGGCATGGGTGCAATCTTCCTTTGCAGGAGACCGCAGCGTGCACAGCTCCCAGACGCTTTGCAGCTTCATTCCAGATGTGATGACATTGCTATCACTCCTTCCCTCAGCCATGAAACTTGTCCTTCCATTGCACCTCCTCGGGGATCTCCCTTAACCAAACGGGAGGGTGCGAGTGCCAAGTCTTGGTGGCTCCTTTTACTTTCTATAGAGTGCACGTGCCTGAGATCCCAGGATCAGCAGGGAATTGTGGCTTCAACTAAATAAAAAACAGGGCTCAACAAGGCTGCCTGCTCCAACGTGACCACATGACAGTGTGTAAAGGAAGCATCCTCATGCTCAAATCCAAGGGAAAACATGTTTCTTGGGGCTGAGCGCTGATTCCCTTGCAGCCACCTGGTTTCCCAGTAGCTGCGTATCACACTTGGGATCCTTCGACCACTGTGCTGTGGATTTGGGCAGCCCCACTCTGTGCCTGGCTCCGGTGCTTCCCCAGCATGGGATTAGCATTTCCAGTGTGTGCTGTGGTCCCAGCTGTGCAGAAGAGACTGTTTCTACTGGGAAAGCAACCTGTGATGTTATGCGATCCTGTGCACAGGCACTGACACAGGTAGAGCACTGTTTCGTCCTGAGACAACCAGCTCTCAGGTACAGAGGAGACGCAGCAAGGGCATGGAGACACAGCACGCTGGGGACCATTCCCAGGTGGCGAGTTGGACTCAGCATCCTGCTTTGGAGGCTAAGGGGATTCCCTGGACATCGTGAGGACTTGTGTTGTGCTTTCCCTGGCCTCAATCTGCAGCAACACCCCGTGGCATGTCAAATTTATCACGTAGACACAGCAATGAGCAACAGCACGAAGCAATGAGGCTGGGCTTGTCAAACTGGGGCCGTGCCAGGATGTGCTGGAAGTGAGTGCCAGGAGCCCATGGCATACCAGCACGCCATGCCATGCCGTGCCATGCACATCCCCCCGCAGCTGCACCCTCTCCCCAGCCCCACTTTTGGGCATCTCAGTGCTGGAGGGGACCATTACCACCTCTGTGCTAATGCTCCCAGATGCCACAGACCTTATCACACACCAGTGCTCTCCACTTTAACCTCGGGCCATCCGTATCCCTGGGGACGAGTGGGTGGCAGCAGTAGAGGAAGGCAGACACGCCAGTGCCAACCGCACCCAGTCGCAGGGATGGGAGAGGGTGAGGTCCGTCCAGCCCATCCGGAAGGCAATCCTCCCCCGGCAAAGCTGCAGAGACCTGCCAAGGGTTGGGGGAATAAAAACAGCACTTGTGGAGCGGTTGCAATAGCCCAACGGTACGGGTGGGCAGTTGACTGTGACCACAGCTTAGGCCGGGGTTGTCACCAGCTGGGCTCGCGTCAGCCTGTTCCCTGCTCAGGAGTATCCTTTAGAGGATTCCCAGGGGAGCACGGGTATCTGTGCAGGGCTGAAGATATTCCGAAACCACAATTGAAGCCAGATGCAATTTTCCTGGGCTGTACCTTGGGGACCTTGTGCACCCCCAAAAGCTGCTGGGTTTAGGCAGCGAGCTTTCTGTAACCCGCTTCATGGATGGCTGCAACCCCCTGCAAACCCTTGCTGTGCAGAGATAGACTTGGTTAGAGAGTGACCTGTCCTCAGATGACTGAAGCTAAACCAAAATAACCCTGGTTCAAGCCAAGTCAGACTGCCAGGACAGCCTTTTGCATCAGTTCCCTAAATTAGAATAATACTGAAGTGAAGCTGGCATGGGGACAAGCCTGGCGTTGCGAGGGAGGCAGGAAGGACACCAACAAATTCCCAGGCTCCTTTCACAGCCGTGGATCGGGCTTTCTCCAGGGTGAAGAAGCTCTAGGTCTCTGGAGATGGGGGATAGAGGTTAGGGGCTGTGGCATGTCTGACAGTCCCGCTGCCTGGCTCAGCATCCCCCAGCCCCTCTCCCAGGTGTGCTGCTCCTGCCTGTCCAGATGTGCAGCCCAAAGGCAGCTGCCTGCTCCCAAGTGCGGGCTGCCTGCTTGCAGGCAGGGGAGGATGCGAGTGCCAGCAGAAGTGGCTTTTATTCGGGAGTGTTGTAGCAGCTCTTCTGCAGGATGTCGGCTTTTTTTTTTTCGCATTTCGGGAGTGCTGAAGCCTGATGTGCACGGGTTGTGACTGTACTGAGTCCTCCAGGCACCGCAGGTGTCACTGGGGAGGAGATCCTCCTCTGAACACCCCACAGACCCCCGCAATGCATGTGGGGAAGTGCAGCAGAGAGGGGATGGTCCTGCTGCCTGGGGTGAATGACTGGAGAAGGAGGCAAAGGCTCCCATCTCAGCACATCCAAGTGTGTGGGGGGTATGGCCTGGGCACAATCTATGACTCCAGTGGTGCTTTAAGCCAGCAAAGGGCACGTGGGGACAGCTCTTCACGTGGGCTGCAGGAGTGGGGTGGTGCTGCCTGGCATTGGGATCTGTGGGATTTAGAGCCAAGCAGGGATTTCTCCCCAGATCAGAGGGGTAAAGCTCACCACCACCCTGTGAAGGGGATGCTGTGGGCAAGGAGCATCTACTCTGTCCTCAGCCGCTCAGCTTTGCTTCAGGCCTCTGACCCGCAGACTCAGGGCTTGGCAGAGGAGTTTTGGGAGAAATGCAGTTTGGCCTGTGGTTTGAGGAGGTCTGAGAATCCCTGTGATGTCTCCTCCCAGGGCAAGGGAGAGGGAGATGGGCGTTAGCAGGACCTTTCTGTTTTCAGCTGCTAGGTGAAAGACATCTCAGTTTCCCCCTTCCTTCCACGTACTGGGTGTCTTGCTTGGAGCCACACTGTGGCCCTGAGAAAGGCTGGACGGTGGCTGTCACACTCTGTCATTGCCTCTCTACAATTGCAGGGGGCACTTGGGGTGCTGCCGGGCCCCTTGCACGCACACCAGCAGGTTGTGCAGTGTCCATTGGACCGGTGCCCCAAAAGCGGGGCCACAGGCACAGCATGGCAGTAGGGATACATGTTAACATGGGTTTGGGCTCCAGGAGTAGCAGAGGGTCCATAACTGGCTCACTATGGGGTTCTGCCACCCTTGGGTGGCACTGCGGGGGGA
>NW_009594672.1:29762-38615 GCF_000690535.1 Cariama cristata
GATGAGATCCAGCTGCCAGTCCCCTCTCTGGAAAAGTGCCCTGGCGTTGAAGCACGGCTCAGTCCAAGTGAGGAAGAATGCAAAATGTGAGGGTTTTGGTATGAAAAGATTTCTGGGGAAGCTCTGGCCTGGTAAAATGGACACCTTGGCATGCACAGGAAGGGGGTCTAGGGTCCCTGGAGCCAAGGACCAGGCAGTATCATAGTGATCTTCCTCCCTGGAGAAAAAAAGAAAGCAGCAGGCAGTTTTCCCCATGGAAACGTTGCAGTGTTGGAAGAGAAGCCAACAAGCCATCGTCATCCACATGCGCAGGCACTGCCATCCCGGCTGCCGTGTGCAGGGCAGATGGAGCAGCTCGGGCAGACCTGCCACTCAGCCACCAGCGACACCAAGCCCTGTCAGCAGGGTAGTGCCAGATGATGACAAGCAAATTGCTGGCTGTTTTAGGGATGTATTTATTTTTTTTCTGGAGTCACGTTAGGGAAATTGGATGCCTGGTGTAACAGGGCACAAGATTTCCCCTGCAATCCTTACAGAAATCAATGGACATCCTACGGGAGGTTTTGGAGGATGTGCTGAACTGAAGTTGGAATCCTGGGTCTTTCAAGGCCTTTATTTAAAATTATTTTTACTGCGTATGTGCAGCTTGAAAAAAGCAGAGAAACCCCTAAGCTCCTGATTCTGCCCTTCCTCCGGTGGCATATGGAGTCACATCAGGCTATGCCATGCTTTGGAGAAGCTGCCCAAAGCCTTTTCTGCAGCACCAGGACCTGCAGAAACCCAACCTTTCCTTCACAGGTTCACCCATCACCCATCGTGTCACTGGGAAGAGCAGCCTCCAGCCTCCGGGTTTCTGAAACAGGGCCCAACCCCACCAGGGAGGGAGAGGGAGTCCCCCCCAGCTCCCAATGTGCCCAGCTGCACCACATTAGCAATGATCAGCACAGCCCACCCCTCCCAGCAGCACTGTGTGCACCGTGCAGGGTGAGCGTGGACGACATATCATGGGGAGGATGAGCAGCCAGACTTGGCCAGTGCCACAGCCCCTGGAGAATCTCGCTGGGACGGTTGGCTCCTGGCTCTCGAAGGCTCTGATGAGCATCCTGGCACGCTGGCTTCTCATCCCAGGGCTGACCGCTCCCAGGTCCTGCACTTCCTCTCCCTTCGTGTCCATGGATGTGGTCGCCACCATCATGTTTGCTGGGATTTCTGTCTCACCTGTTGAGTTGCTCTGAGTTGATTCAGTAAAGCAATTTATGGACAGGACGGTGGCTGATGTCTCTACACTCGGCTGCCTGGGGCAAATCCATCCCGCCCAGGGGAGGGCGAGGGATGGGCAGCAATGTGTCAGACCAAGGGGTTTCTCTGCCCCAGGTGGGTGTTGCTGGGTCAGATGCAGTGAGGCACCACCGCAGTCCTGCTGGGAGGGAGGGGAAGGTGACAGAGGGTCCTGCAACCTCACCAAGACTCAGCCCTCCCTGACCTCAGCTACTGGAGGCAGGAGGTGGGTGAATATTTTTCGTGATGCTCAAAACTCCCAGAGAAAAACCTGAAAATGTGGCAGAAAGGTCAGAAGCCAACGAGGCTTTTGAAGGACGTGTCCTTTAAAGGATGCACCAGGCTATGTGAGCTCTGCCTTCCCATGGTCTTAACACCCACACTGGGAACCAGTGATGCTGGAGGAGAAGCTGGTAGCTGCTGTGCCCAGTCTCCTACCTCTGTGATCTGGAGATGTTCTGGCAGCTGCCACGGGGCAAATAAATGGGCTACAAGAGCAGTCAGGCCAAGGCAGCAGCTGAGTCCTGAATGAGGGGCTCAGCCCAGCGTGGCCCCTGCCCAGCTGGGGACTGCAGTGGGGTGCACAAAGGGCCAGCTGAGAGCAAGGGCCGGGCACGGCTGACACAAATCACCGTCCCTGTGAACAACCGCTGCCTGTCAGGTCGATGTTACACATAGGAGGTGAATCAGCGACAGGTTTAGCCCAGCATGGCACCTATGACAGGATGGACGAAGGCTCCACAGGGCAGAGGTGTTTGCACGGAGAAGCAGGGGAAACTACTTGGAGAGGGTAAAAGCAATGGTGTGAGACAGCCCTGCGAGTGCTCACGGGATGGGACTGAGCTGTACAGAGTCATGCTCTCTCAGTCCAGGGCTAAGGATGTGTCCTAGCATATGAGGAGGTCCTGCACAAACCCTGCGTATCCCAAAGGTTTCTGCTGTAGGCACCAGCCTCCTGGGCACATCGCTCTGCTCCAGTGGTATGCCTGAGCCAGCTTCATCCTCAGAGGGTGAGATCAGCGTGGCCATAACATTAGCAGAGCTCTGGCACACGGCTGATGGCTGACCCCAGCCCGGGCAGCCTTGCAATGCTCTCTGGTGACGTTAGCTTTGATGTGCTCCACCCCAAAAGCGATTGCATTCCCAAGAGGAAGCAAAAAGGCGTGTGCTTTGCAAAGCAGGAGGGACCCATCCTCTCTCCTTGTACAAACAACTGAAATGCAGGCTCCCAGCGGCACTGGACCCTCCATGGGCTTGCTGAGTGCTGGACCAGGCTGTGTGCTGGCTGACCCTGCAGCCTCGCAAGGCACGTTACCTTGTGTCATCTGCCTGACCTTGGGGATGGGTGGGAAGGTGGGATCCATGCTGGCCATTGATTTCCCATCTGGATCTGTGAGCTAAGAGGATCAGATGTTCTGTACCTTGGAGCTCTTTCCAACTTGGCTATTTCTTTGTGCCTTAAACAGCAATTAAGAATAAAAGTGGAGTTGCCTTTGCCTGCGAAAGGCTCTGTCTGACTCCTGTCTCCTTACTGCAGTGCTGCTCTGATTTCCATCTCATGCATATCTTATTTAACATTCTGGATACTGTTTTGAGTGCCCCAATATTTTAAAATAAATTGCTGCATGTAAAAGACTTAATGTCACATTCTGTTATTCTGACTGTTAAAAGAAAAGTGAAATCTTCAATGGGGCTAGTGGAGCAGAAGCAATCACACAGAGGGAGGTCCTATTAATGTGTATTACGTTTCATTATTCCAGCACTGCATGTCAACTAGCTTCTCATCAGAACTCACGCAACAGATCACAGCATTAACTCCTTGCAACCAAACAGGGGGGCAGGCTTTTTAAACTCTTTCTGTGTTCCTCGCTTCCCCCAGCGTCGTCTCTCTGATGCTCTTCCCATGTCCTCAGTGCACACACGCACGCTCCTGCGCAGGCTCCTCAATGCTGCAGCCCAGCCCAGCCCCTCGCAGCCTTCCTCCCTGCTGAGGAGGAGTGTGGAGTGGGAGCAGGCTGCACACCCCAGCAGGGAAGAGGGGGGCAGTTAGGGAAATGGGAGAGGGAAGAGGATGACAGAGAGGGATGCGTGCGGCAAAAACAACAGAGAGAGGGTATGGGAGATGATGAAAAGAGGATTGAGACACAAAAGAAGAGGATCCCCTCTGCCTCCAGTTTATGCTACCTTCTTCCAACTCCCCAACTCCATCAGATATCCCATCAGGGGAGCCACCCCAGTGGCTTGCTTCCCCTGAAGGTCTCTCCAACCCCTGAACAGTTTGGTCTCTGCAGTCCCTTTGCTGTTCTCCTTCCCATCCTCCTGCCAGAAAATGCTCCCTGGACAGATCTACAAAGCACCCGCTGGCTTCAGCGGTGTGATATGTGCTGCGGGAGAAGCAGCCTCATGGTGGGGAAGGGGATGTGAGGAAGAGGAGGGAAACTGCAGTCTTGGGTCAGACACACAGACTGTGGGTGAAGGGGAGGTGGAGAGAACCACCGGGATGAAAGGAGGCTGCAAAGAAGGAGAATATACCTGCCCTAAATTACAAGTGGCCTCAGCAGGCTTCTAAGCTTCATGTTTCCCCATTCCCTGTGACGAAGAGAGTCCAAGTCCATCGTAGTCCATAAGGAAATGGGGAACTCAGTGCTGCCATGCCCTGCACATGCTGAAGCGCAGGAAAATGAGCTGAAAATCCAGCTCTTGTTATCAATCTGGGTCTGCTCTGCATGGGGCTGTGTGGACACAGGGTGCTGAGAAGCAGTTCAGTTCAGGGAGTCAGAGGTTCTCTGGAGAAGATGGGCTGATAAATGCAACATCCAAAATCTGACATCCCACAGCCCAGTGGGGATGGAGAGGGCTCAGGGTGGGTCTGGAGGCTGGGCTAGCATTGGTAAATGCCTGCTTGCTGAGCTCAAAGCCCAGGGAAGGCATTGGAGAGGGACCAGGGTAGCACTTCCCTGCTCCCATCATGGGGTCTGGCCAGCCCCAGCATGAGAGTGGGGAGCACTGAGGTCCTGGCAGAGCCTCCGGGCACCAGCCTGCCACATTGACTTCCCCACCCTCCTGTCCACCAGAAGAAGAAATGTGAAAGGTTTGCTTCTAATTCCCCTTTTCCCAGGGCATCCCTCCCACACCCTACTAGGGCACAACTCTCGGGATGTGGGGTTAGGCATCAAACACTGCTGGGCACCCACAAGTTGGGAAGAGGCAGCAAGTTTGTGGAGGGAGTGCTGGACAGAACCTGATCGTGGGACGTGGGACAAACATCTCTGTCTCCACTTACTCGCTTGTGTTAAGCCTGGTCTATGCTGGGAAACCCCAGCTGTGTCTGAGCCCAAGAGTCCCTGAACAGTCTGGGCAGGGGAGCCTTGCCAAGCACCCCCACTCTGCAACAGATTGCAAAGCATGTGTATTTAAATCACACAGTGCAGAAACATCCTTACAACCCATTTGGGGAGCGAAAAGCCACTGCAGACGGGGACATGGTTTCGTGAGGTGCCACACTGCTGTCCTGGGGAGTGGTCAGCGGTGACATGGGACCTGGGCCATGGTTGATGGCATCTGGAACCTGGTCCTAGAGATCCTGCTGCTGTCAGGAAGCACACGGGGGAGCTGGCAGGAAAGGCTGGAGCAATCATGGGGAGGGGAAAAGGGATTTTAAGGCAGTGGGGAAGGAGGGTATGTAGGATAGAGAAAAGCTTCAGATGGAGGTATCCATCTGTGTCCTTGGGACATGAGGGGTTTGGAAAGCCACGGGGGATGATGCTGAAGCCTTGAGCCTCCGCTCTGACTCCCCTTCTGCTCTCTGTCCCAGTGGGCTTGATCCCATAGGAGCAACAGGTACTGATACGGGAATGTTACACTTGCAAGAGGCACTGGAAACACACAAAACAGACACAGAGATGCCGCCAGATGCGTATGTACATGCTCTCAATCTCACCATCCAACACCCAGCCATCACAGGCAATGCTGGATCTGCTCTCTGCATCTTGGGGCTCCGTGGGAGCAGATTGCCTGCGCTGCCTTTCCTCCCCAGGGACGAGATATCTGCTTGGGACTGGTATCACAGGGCTGGTCCCCTCTCCAGTACCAGCTCCGAATTTTACTGTCCTTCTCAACATCCTTCCAGTGCCAAGGCAGAGGTACAATGCGAAATCCGCTGGTGTGAGCCCATCTCCAGGGTCGTGGTTCCCTTCGGCAGGGAGCAGCGGGATGGCAATTCTGTGGCTGAGGCTTGGGGAAGGGGATGTTGGGAAGCCCAGGAGAGGGGAACGTGTCAGGGTGCTGGGTCTGCTCATGGAGTGGCAGAGGATTCCTTCTGGGGAAAATGAAAATCCTGAAAAAATAATGTATTTTGTAGCAATCAAAGTTGGGTGGGTTTTATTTCTATTTTCTACAGGTTTGTTTTGGTTTCTGCTCCAGATTTTCACAGCCTCTGTTCTTGTATTTACTCCTTTTTTTTTTTTTTTTTTTCCCCTCTTGTGGTTTTGAGGGATTGAGACTTTTCTACAACAACAATTAAAGTTTGGGTTAGGAATTTCATGGGTGGTGGGAAAAGAGCTTATTTTTCAGATCAGTTCATTTCAAGTTACATACCTGATGCTCCCAAACCTCCACCCCAGCTCAGACCAGGGACTTCACCAATGCCACAGCAGGAGGGCAATGCACATCTACTGGGTGTTGAGAGGTGCTGGTGTCGATGAGGACTGTGGGTATAGAATCTTGTTAGGATGGCACCCCTGCACCCCAAGAGTGCCTGAAACCCACGTGACATCTCCTGAGCTGCTTCCACCCCAGCGTGGGTCCCTCTGGGCTCAGGTCTGTGGTAGGGAGGGGGGGACAACAGGCCTCACATCTGCTATCTCTCCCCACACTTGCCTCCCTTTCGCTTCTTCCAGTCTTTCAAAGAATGTATTAAAAATGAAAAAAAATCTACCCAAAGGTTATTTATTATTTTCCCCCTCCTTCCTTTCTGTCCCTTCCCAAGTGCTGCAGCTGGTGGTCCTGGATCTGACTCTGACCCGCTCACCATCCCCAGCAGACCTGTTCCCACCCTGGCCGCTCACGTCCACACCACAGAGAACCTGCAGCAAGATCAGGGTGTGGGGACTGAAGCCAAGCCCAACAAACACACGCTGTGGGACATCTCCACAGCCAAGGGATGGGCTGAGAATTCAGGAGCAAAGCAAGGCAAAGTGTGCTGCTCGGCGGTAGGGAGGAGGGGAGGAGGAGGGAGGGATCCCTTGCTCTGCCCTTATTGGGGCTACAAAATGCAGCACCAGAGACACTTATGCTCCATCTTCATCTCCACCCGACTGTCTGGGCCCAGGAATGTGCAGCACTGCAGAGCTGCCCAGCACCAGCCTGCAGTCTATACCCTGGGGAGGGCAAATGCCACATCCCTTGCTCCTTCCAGTGGCCTTTCCCAGTGCGCTGAGCCCTACCCTGGCGTGAGTGAAGAGCACAGAGAGCCTGTGAGATGAACCACATCATGGTGAAGAGGTTCCATTTTTAGAGCTATGACCTCCAGGAAGGCAGGGGAAAGGTACCCAGCCCCAAGGGGCTCCTTGCTCTGCCCTGGTTTCATGGCACTGCTTGATCACCAGGCTTGTCTGGTTTGTCTACACTGAGACTCCCTCTGGTCCTGCTCATTAAATCTGATTTGCCCAACACCAGCTGGCAAACGTGATTGCCAATCTGATCTGAAATGGTCTCACCCCATGCATGATGTGGTACTACAGCTTTGGTTAAACTATGAGATAGTGGCTGAAGTTTTGCTACCTGAACCTCTACTAAACCCTATCCAGAGCCCAGATGTGGATGCTGGGAGAGGCTCAAAGCTCATATTATCCAGATTATTATGCACCGAGCTGTAGTAGTAGCAGTAGTAGTCCTTGGTCAAGCATATCACGGGACAGCCTCTTTCAGAGACAGATGGGTCAAGAGATGGCTGGAGCAGGCTGCATACCTTCACGCAAGGCTGGCCTGATAACTCCATGTCTCTGCTCACACCGAAGGATGCATCATCCCACCCTCCCTGGCCAGGCTGCCTCCCTCCGAGCCATCCCTGCGATGTGCATGACCCAGGATGCCCTCCGTCTCTGTGGCCATCTCCAGCCCAGGCCCCAGAGACCCTTGGCTCCCGCTTTTGTTCCTTGGGGCCAGCCTCGCCGTGGTTACCTCCTGTTGCTGAGTGGTGCAGGAGGCTGTGAGGTGACCCCTGACATTAACCTAATTGTTCCCTTTCTTTGATTAGATGCACCACAAAGCTGGTAAATGGATCAAATTAAATTTGAGTGGCGGCAGCACAGCTTTGGAACGCTGATTAGATTTGAAAATACCACATTTAAATATCTTAGCATTTGTGGGGATTAGGAGAGAGAGGGGGAGCGTGAGCAGTGGAGGAAGTGGAGGGGGGTGGTGGTGGAGGAAAGGCAGTGCCAGTCCCCCCACGCACACAGCTCTGCCCTGGGATGCCCAGCCTGGACCTCCCGCCTGCCCCTGGGCATCAGCACCGGCTCTGTGGCTTGGCATGTGGAGGGTCACTTCTGAGCTCCCAGATCCGGCACGTTGCTCCAGGTTCATCTGAGGTTTAACATCACTGGATGTGATGGGTTTGCTCCCCCACCTCCCATCACACCGCTGTCCCCCCCATCCCCACCCGCCTGCTCTTAAATGTCATCTGGCATCGCTGAGATTTATGCTGCACAATGAACTGCGAACGGCAACACAAGTCTATAAATGGGAAAGAAAACTGGAGCCTAGACAAGGAGACTGGTCGTGGATCTGGATGCTGACTGTGGCAGGGTGGCTCCTGGGCACCGAACCCTCCCTCCCATGACACTGCAGGTCCAGCCAGAAAACAGCCCCCAGCACCTGTCACTCACAGACCCAGATGCCCTGGGACCACAAAACCCCATCCTTGCCCCGCTCCAACCAGCCCAACTTTGCAGCACTGTGGGGGGAAGCCCAGGGTCTGGCAACCCATCCCAGTGAGTGCTGGAAGTGCTGGGACTGGGTTGGGGGGGGCTGATCCTGGGCAGGCTGCATCCCCCCAAGACTTCCCTCCCAGGGCACTCAGAAGGCCATGTCTGAAAGCACATGGGGGAAATATTGCGATGATATACATCGTGTGAGTGTCTGGAGGGAGGGAGGAAGGGCTAGATGCTGCTCGGAGGCAAGTGAATGATGGAGGAAAGTGTGGCTAATTACTCCGTGGAAGATGCCAGACATCACAGCCACTGTCGCTGCCAGGGGATTTTGGCCCGCTCTGGTTCTGAGGGATTGCGCTGGCGCTGGGAGCCTGCGGAGAAAGAGAAGTGAGGTCAGCTCTTGCTGGGCCTCGCCATGGAGAGGGAGACAGGACTCTCCCACATGGCTCTGGAGTGATGGTGCTTGCCGGCACTTGTCAGGCAAAGCTCTCTGCCAAAAGGAGGTGGTGGTCATCCCCCTGCCCACCTGCTCATGCCACGCGGCCGTGCTGCAGTGCGATGGGTGGGAGGAGGTTAAGGCTCCATCAGAGCTCCAAAACCTCTGCTTAGAGTGGCAGGCCCCCGGCAGCCCCCGCCGGGTCTG